>NW_027617065.1:0-152551 GCF_964187855.1 Myxine glutinosa | reverse complement strand
CACAAGTGCGAAAAGTGGTTTTTCAACACCAACACAAGTGCGAAAAGTGGTTTTTCAACACTAACACAAGTGCGAAAAGTGGTTTTTCCACACTAATACAAGTGCAAAAGTGGTTTCCTGCACCAACACAAGTGCGAAAAGTGGTTTTTCAACACTAACACAAGTGCGAAAAGTGGTTTTTCAACACTATCACAAGTGCGAAAAGGGGTTTTTTCAACACTATCACAAGTGCAAAAAGTGGTTTCCTGCACCAACACAAGTGCGAAAAGTGGTTTTTCAACACTAACACAAGTGCGATAAGTGTTTTTTCCACACTAATACAAGTGCAAAAGTGGTTTCCTGCACCAACACAAGTGCGAAAAGTGGCTTTTCAACACTAACACAAGTGCGAAAAGTGGTTTTTCAACACTATCACAAGTGCAAAAAGTGTTTTTTCCACACTAATACAAGTGCAAAAGTGGTTTCCTGCACCAACACAAGTGCGAAAAGTGGTTTTTCAACACTAACCCAAGTGCGAAAAGTGGTTTTTCAACACTAACACAAGTGCGAAAAGGGGGTTTTTCAACACTATCACAAGTGCAAAAAGTGTTTTTTCCACACTAATACAAGTACAAAAGTGGTTTCCTGCACCAACACAAGTGCGAAAAGTGGTTTTTCAACACTAACACAAGTGCGAAAAGTGTTTTTTCCACACTAATACAAGTGCAAAAGTGGTTTCCTGCACCAACACAAGTGCGAAAAGTGGCTTTTCAACACTAACACAAGTGCGAAAAGTGGTTTTTCAACACTATCACAAGTGCAAAAAGTGTTTTTTCCACACTAATACAAGTGCAAAAGTGGTTTCCTGCACCAACACAAGTGCGAAAAGTGGTTTTTCAACACTAACACAAGTGCGAAAAGTGGTTTTTCAACACTATCACAAGTGCAAAAAGTGTTTTTTCCACACTAATACAAGTACAAAAGTGGTTTCCTGCACCAACACAAGTGCGAAAAGTGGTTTTTCAACACTAACACAAGTGCGAAAAGTGGTTTTTCCACACTAATACAAGTGCAAAAGTGGTTTCCTGCACCAACACAAGTGTGAAAAGTGGTTTTTCAACACTAACACAAGTGCGAAAAGGGGTTTTTCAACACTATCACAAGTGCAAAAAGTGTTTTTTCCACACTAATACAAGTGCAAAAGTGGTTTCCTGCACCAACACAAGTGCGAAAAGTGGTTTTTCAACACTAACACAAGTGCGAAAAGTGTTTTTTCCACACGAATACAAGTGCAAAAGTGGTTTCCTGCACCAACACAAGTGCGAAAAGTGGCTTTTCAACACTAACACAAGTGCGAAAAGTGGTTTTTCAACACTAATACAAATGCAAAAAGTGTTTTTTCCACACTAATACAAGTGCAAAAGTGGTTTCCTGCACCAACACAAGTGCGAAAAGTGGTTTTTCAACACTAACACAAGTGCAAAAAGTGGTTTTTCAACACTATCACAAGTGCAAAAAGTGTTTTTTCCACAATAATACAAGTGCAAAATTGGTTTCCTGCACCAACACAAGTGCGAAAAGTGGTTTTTCAACACTAACACAAGTGCGAAAAGTGGTTTTTCAACACTAACACAAGTGCGAAAAGTGGTTTTTCAACACTAACACAAGTGCGAAAAGTGGTTTTTCAACACTATCACAAGTGCAAAAAGTGTTTTTTTCCACACTAATACAAGTGCAAAAGTGGTTTCCTGCACCAACACAAGTGTGAAAAGTGGTTTTTCAACACTAACACAAGTGCGAAAAGGGGGTTTTCAACACTATCACAAGTGCAAAAAGTGTTTTTTCCACACTAATACAAGTGCAAAAGTGGTTTCCTGCACCAGCACAAGTGCGAAAAGTGGTTTTTCAACACTAACACAAGTGCGAAAAGTGTTTTTTCCACACGAATACAAGTGCAAAAGTGGTTTCCTGCACCAACACAAGTGCGAAAAGTGGCTTTTCAACACTAACACAAGTGCGAAAAGTGGTTTTTCAACACTATCACAAGTGCAAAAAGTGTTTTTTTCCACACTAATACAAGTGCAAAAGTGGTTTCCTGCACCAACACAAGTGCGAAAAGTGGTTTTTCAACACTAACACAAGTGCGAAAAGTGGTTTTTCAACACTATCACAAGTGCAAAAAGTGTTTTTCCCACACTAATACAAGTGCAAAATTGGTTTCCTGCACCAACACAAGAGCGAAAAGTGGTTTTTCAACACTAACACAAGTGCGAAAAGTGGTTTTTCAACACTAACACAAGTGCGAAAAGTGGTTTTTCCACACTAATACAAGTGCAAAAGTGGTTTCCTGCACCAACACAAGTGCGAAAAGTGGTTTTTCAACACTAACACAAGTGCGAAAAGTGGTTTTTCAACTCTATCACAAGTGCAAAAAGTGTTTTTTCCACACTAATACAAGTGCAAAAGTGGTTTCCTGCACCAACACAAGTGCGAAAAGTGGTTTTTCAACACTAACACAAGTGCGGAAAGTGGTTTTTCAACACTAACACAAGTGCGAAAAGTCGTTTTTTCAACACTATCACAAGTGCAAAAAGTGTTTTTTCTACACTAATACAAGGGCAAAAGTGGTTTCCTGCACCAACACAAGTGCGAAAAGTGGTTTTTCAACACTAACACAAGTGCGAAAAGTGGTTTTTCAACTCTATCACAAGTGCAAAAAGTGTTTTTTCCACACTAATACAAGTGCAAAAGTGGTTTCCTGCACCAACACAAGTGCGAAAAGTGGTTTTCAACACTAACACAAGTGCGAAAAGTGGTTTTTCAACACCAACACAAGTGCGAAAAGTGGTTTTTCAACACTAACACAAGTGCGAAAAGTGGTTTTTCCACACTAATACAAGTGCAAAAGTGGTTTCCTGCACCAACACAAGTGCGAAAAGTGGTTTTTCAACACTAACACAAGTGCGAAAAGTGGTTTTTCAACACTATCACAAGTGCAAAAAGTGTTTTTTCCACACTAATACAAGTGCAAAAGTGGTTTCCTGCACCAACACAAGTGCGAAAAGTGGTTTTTCAACACTAACCCAAGTGCGAAAAGTGGTTTTTCAACACTAACACAAGTGCGAAAAGGGGGTTTTTCAACACTATCACAAGTGCAAAAAGTGTTTTTTCCACACTAATACAAGTACAAAAGTGGTTTCCTGCACCAACACAAGTGCGAAAAGTGGTTTTTCAACACTAACACAAGTGCGATAAGTGTTTTTTCCACACTAATACAAGTGCAAAAGTGGTTTCCTGCACCAACACAAGTGCGAAAAGTGGCTTTTCAACACTAACACAAGTGCGAAAAGTGGTTTTTCAACACTAACACAAGTGCGAAAAGGGGTTTTTCAACACTATCACAAGTGCAAAAAGTGTTTTTTCCACACTAATACAAGTACAAAAGTGGTTTCCTGCACCAACACAAGTGCGAAAAGTGGTTTTTCAACACTAACACAAGTGCGAAAAGTGGTTTTTCAACACTAACACAAGTGCGAAAAGTGGTTTTTCAACACTAACACAAGTGCGAAAAGTGGTTTTTCAACACTATCACAAGTGCAAAAAGTGTTTTTTCCACATTAATACAAGTGCAAAAGTGGTTTCCTGCACCAACACAAGTGCGAAAAGTGGTTTTTCAACACTAACACAAGTGCGAAAAGTGGTTTTTCAACACTAACACAAGTGCGAAAAGTGTTTTTTCCACACTAATACAAGTGCAAAAGTGGTTTCCTGCACCAACACAAGTGCGAAAAGTGTTTTTCAACACTAACACAAGTGTGAAAAGTGGTTTTTCAACACTAACACAGGTGCGAAAAGTGGTTTTTCCACACTAACACAAGTGCGAAAAGTGGTTTTTCCACACTAATACAAGTGCAAAAGTGGTTTCCTGCACCAACACAAGTGCAAAAAGTGGTTTTTCAACACTAACACAAGTGCGAAAAGTGGTTTTCAACACTATCACAAGTGCAAAAAGTGTTTTTTCCACACTAATAAAAGTGCAAAAGTGGTTTCCTGCACCAACACAAGTGAGAAAAGTGGTTTTTCAACACTAACACAAGTGCGAAAAGTGGTTTTTCAACACTAACACAAGTGCGAAAAGTGGTTTTTCCACACTAATACAAGTGCAAAAGTGGTTTCCTGCACCAACACAAGTGCGAAAAGTGGTTTTTCAACACTAAACACAAGTGCGAAAAGTGGTTTTTCAACACTAACACAAGTGCGAAAAGTGTTTTTTCCACACTAATACAAGTGCAAAAGTGGTTTTCTGCACCAACACAAGTGTGAAAAGTGGTTTTTCAACACTAACACAAGTGCGAAAAGTGGTTTTTCAACACTATCGCAAGTGCAAAAAGTGTTTTTTCCACACTAATACAAGTGCAAAAGTGGTTTCCTGCACCAACACAAGTACGAAAAGTGGTTTTTCAACACTAACACAAGTGCGAAAAGTGGTTTTTCAACACTAACACAAGTGCGAAAAGTGGTTTTTCAACACTATCACAAGTGCAAAAAGTGTTTTTTCCACACTAATACAAGTGCAAAAGTGGTTTCCTGCACCAACACAAGTGCGAAAAGTGGTTTTTCAACACTAACACAAGTGCCAAAAGTGGTTTTTCAACACTATCACAAGTGCAAAAAGTGTTTTTTCCACATTAATACAAGTGCAAAAGTGGTTTCCTGCACCAACACAAGTGCGAAAAGTGGTTTTTCAACACTAACACAAGTGCGAAAAGTGGTTTTTCAACACTAACACAAGTGCGAAAAGTGTTTTTTCCACACTAATACAAGTGCAAAAGTGGTTTCCTGCACCAACACAAGTGCGAAAAGTGGTTTTTCAACACTAACACAAGTGTGAAAAGTGGTTTTTCAACACTAACACAGGTGCGAAAAGTGGTTTTTCCACACTAACACAAGTGCGAAAAGTGGTTTTTCCACACTAATACAAGTGCAAAAGTGGTTTCCTGCACCAACACAAGTGCAAAAAGTGGTTTTTCAACACTAACACAAGTGCGAAAAGTGGTTTTTCAACACTATCACAAGTGCAAAAAGTGTTTTTTCCACACTAATAAAAGTGCAAAAGTGGTTTCCTGCACCAACACAAGTGAGAAAAGTGGTTTTTCAACACTAACACAAGTGCGAAAAGTGGTTTTTCAACACTAACACAAGTGCGAAAAGTGGTTTTTCCACACTAATACAAGTGCAAAAGTGGTTTCCTGCACCAACACAAGTGCGAAAAGTGGTTTTTCAACACTAACACAAGTGCGAAAAGTGTTTTTTCCACACGAATACAAGTGCAAAAGTGGTTTCCTGCACCAACACAAGTGCGAAAAGTGGCTTTTCAACACTAACACAAGTGCGAAAAGTGGTTTTTCAACACTAATACAAATGCAAAAGTGTTTTTTCCACACTAATACAAGTGCAAAAGTGGTTTCCTGCACCAACACAAGTGCGAAAAGTGGTTTTTCAACACTAACACAAGTGCAAAAAGTGGTTTTTCAACACTATCACAAGTGCAAAAAGTGTTTTTTCCACAATAATACAAGTGCAAAATTGGTTTCCTGCACCAACACAAGTGCGAAAAGTGGTTTTTCAACACTAACACAAGTGCGAAAAGTGGTTTTTCAACACTAACACAAGTGTGAAAAGTGGTTTTTCAACACTAACACAGGTGCGAAAAGTGGTTTTTCAACACTAACACAAGTACCAAAAGTCGTTTTTCAACACTATCACAAGTGCAAAAAGTTTTTTTTCCACACTAATACAAGTGCAAAAGTGGTTTCCTGCACCAACACAAGTGCAAAAAGTGGTTTTTCAACACTAACACAAGTGCGAAAAGTGGTTTTTCAACACTATCACAAGTGCAAAAAGTGTTTTTTCCACACTAATACAAGTGCAAAAGTGGTTTCCTGCACCAACACAAGTGAGAAAAGTGGTTTTTCAACACTAACACAAGTGCGAAAAGTGGTTTTTCAACACTAACACAAGTGCGAAAAGTGGTTTTTCCACACTAATACAAGTGCAAAAGTGGTTTCCTGCACCAACACAAGTGTGAAAACTGGTTTTTCAACACTAACACAAGTGCGAAAAGTGGTTTTTCAACACTAACACAAGTGCGAAAAGTGTTTTTTCCACACTAATACAAGTGCAAAAGTGGTTTTCTGCACCAACACAAGTGTGAAAAGTGGTTTTTCAACACTAACACAAGTGCGAAAAGTGGTTTTTCAACACTATCGCAAGTGCAAAAAGTGTTTTTTCCACACTAATACAAGTGCAAAAGTGGTTCCTGCACCAACACAAGTGCGAAAAGTGGTTTTTCAACACTAACACAAGTGCGAAATGTGGTTTTTCAACACTAACACAAGTGCGAAAAGTGGTTTTTCAACACTATCACAAGTGCAAAAAGTGTTTTTTCCACACTAATACAAGTGCAAAAGTGGTTTCCTGCACCAACACAAGTGCGAAAAGTGGTTTTTCAACACTAACACAAGTGCGAAAAGTGGTTTTTCAACACTAACACAAGTGCGAAAAGTGGTTTTTCAACACTATCACAAGTGCAAAAAGTGTTTTTTCTCCACTAATACAAGTGCAAAAGTGGTTTCCTGCACCAACACAAGTACGAAAAGTGGTTTTTCAACACTAACACAAGTGCGAAAAGTGGTTTTTCAACACTAACACAAGTGCGAAAAGTGGTTTTTCAACACTATCACAAGTGCAAAAAGTGTTTTTTCCACACTAATACAAGTGCAAAAGTGGTTTCCTGCACCAACACAAGTGCGAAAAGTGGTTTTTCAACACTAACACAAGTGCCAAAAGTGGTTTTTCAACACTATCACAAGTGCAAAAAGTGTTTTTTTCCACATTAATACAAGTGCAAAAGTGGTTTCCTGCACCAACACAAGTGCGAAAAGTGGTTTTTCAACACTAACACAAGTGCGAAAAGTGGTTTTTCAACACTAACACAAGTGCGAAAAGTGTTTTTTCCACACTAATACAAGTGCAAAAGTGGTTTCCTGCACCAACACAAGTGCGAAAAGTGGTTTTTCAACACTAACACAAGTGTGAAAAGTGGTTTTTCAACACTAACACAGGTGCGAAAAGTGGTTTTTCCACACTAACACAAGTGCGAAAAGTGGTTTTTCCACACTAATACAAGTGCAAAAGTGGTTTCCCTGCACCAACACAAGTGCAAAAAGTGGTTTTTCAACACTAACACAAGTGCGAAAAGTGGTTTTTCAACACTATCACAAGTGCAAAAAGTGTTTTTTCCACACTAATAAAAGTGCAAAAGTGGTTTCCTGCACCAACACAAGTGAGAAAAGTGGTTTTTTCAACACTAACACAAGTGCGAAAAGTGGTTTTTCAACACTAACACAAGTGCGAAAAGTGGTTTTTCCACACTAATACAAGTGCAAAAGTGGTTTCCTGCACCAACACAAGTGCGAAAAGTGGTTTTTCAACACTAACACAAGTGCGAAAAGTGGTTTTTCAACACTAACACAAGTGCGAAAAGTGTTTTTTCCACACTAATACAAGTGCAAAAGTGGTTTTCTGCACCAACACAAGTGTGAAAAGTGGTTTTTCAACACTAACACAAGTGCGAAAAGTGGTTTTTCAACACTATCGCAAGTGCAAAAAGTGTTTTTTCCACACTAATACAAGTGCAAAAGTGGTTTCCTGCACCAACACAAGTACGAAAAGTGGTTTTTCAACACTAACACAAGTGCGAAAAGTGGTTTTTCAACACTAACACAAGTGCGAAAAGTGGTTTTTCAACACTATCACAAGTGCAAAAAGTGTTTTTTCCACACTAATACAAGTGCAAAAGTGGTTTCCTGCACCAACACAAGTGCGAAAAGTGGTTTTTCAACACTAACACAAGTGCCAAAAGTGGTTTTTCAACACTATCACAAGTGCAAAAAGTGTTTTTTCCACATTAATACAAGTGCAAAAGTGGTTTCCTGCACCAACACAAGTGCGAAAAGTGGTTTTTCAACACTAACACAAGTGCGAAAAGTGGTTTTTCAACACTAACACAAGTGCGAAAAGTGTTTTTTCCACACTAATACAAGTGCAAAAGTGGTTTCCTGCACCAACACAAGTGCGAAAAGTGGTTTTTCAACACTAACACAAGTGTGAAAAGTGGTTTTTCAACACTAACACAGGTGCGAAAAGTGGTTTTTCCACACTAACACAAGTGCGAAAAGTGGTTTTTCCACACTAATACAAGTGCAAAAGTGGTTTCCTGCACCAACACAAGTGCAAAAAGTGGTTTTTCAACACTAACACAAGTGCGAAAAGTGGTTTTTCAACACTATCACAAGTGCAAAAAGTGTTTTTTCCACACTAATAAAAGTGCAAAAGTGGTTTCCTGCACCAACACAAGTGAGAAAAGTGGTTTTTCAACACTAACACAAGTGCGAAAAGTGGTTTTTCAACACTAACACAAGTGCGAAAAGTGGTTTTTCCACACTAATACAAGTGCAAAAGTGGTTTCCTGCACCAACACAAGTGCGAAAAGTGGTTTTTCAACACTAACACAAGTGCGAAAAGTGGTTTTTCAACACTAACACAAGTGCGAAAAGTGTTTTTTCCACACTAATACAAGTGCAAAAGTGGTTTTCTGCACCAACACAAGTGTGAAAAGTGGTTTTTCAACACTAACACAAGTGCGAAAAGTGGTTTTTCAACACTATCGCAAGTGCAAAAAGTGTTTTTTTCCACACTAATACAAGTGCAAAAGTGGTTTCCTGCACCAACACAAGTGCGAAAAGTGGTTTTTCAACACTAACACAAGTGCGAAATGTGGTTTTTCAACACTAACACAAGTGCGAAAAGTGGTTTTTCAACACTATCACAAGTGCAAAAAGTGTTTTTTCCACACTAATACAAGTGCAAAAGTGGTTTCCTGCACCAACACAAGTGCGAAAAGTGGTTTTTCAACACTAACACAAGTGCGAAAAGTGGTTTTTCAACACTAACACAAGTGCGAAAAGGGGGTTTTTCAACACTATCACAAGTGCAAAAAGTGTTTTTTCCACACTAATACAAGTACAAAAGTGGTTTCCTGCACCAACACAAGTGCGAAAAGTGGTTTTTCACACTAACACAAGTGCGAAAAGTGTTTTTTCCACACTAATACAAGTGCAAAAGTGGTTTCCTGCACCAACACAAGTGCGAAAAGTGGCTTTTCAACACTAACACAAGTGCGAAAAGTGGTTTTTCAACACTATCACAAGTGCAAAAAGTGTTTTTTCCACACTAATACAAGTGCAAAAGTGGTTTCCTGCACCAACACAAGTGCGAAAAGTGGTTTTTCAACACTAACACAAGTGCGAAAAGTGGTTTTTCAACACTATCACAAGTGCAAAAAGTGTTTTTTCCACACTAATACAAGTGCAAAATTGGTTTCCTGCACCAACACAAGTGCGAAAAGTGGTTTTTCAACACTAACACAAGTGCAAAAAGTGGTTTTTCAACACTAACACAAGTGCGAAAAGTGGTTTTTCCACACTAATACAAGTGCAAAAGTGGTTTCCTGCACCAACACAAGTGCGAAAAGTGGTTTTTCAACACTAACACAAGTGCGAAAAGTGGTTTTTGAACACTATCACAAGTGCAAAAAGTGTTTTTTCCACACTAATACAAGTGCAAAAGTGGTTTCCTGCACCAACACAAGTGCGAAAAGTGGTTTTTCAACACTAACACAAGTGCGGAAAGTGGTTTTTCAACACTAACACAAGTGCGAAAAGTCGTTTTTCAACACTATCACAAGTGCAAAAAGTGTTTTTTCTACACTAATACAAGGGCAAAAGTGGTTTCCTGCACCAACACAAGTGCGAAAAGTGGTTTTTCAACACCAACAGAAGTGCGAAAAGTGGTTTTTCAACACTAACACAAGTGCGAAAAGTGGTTTTTCCACACTAATACAAGTGCAAAAGTGGTTTCCTGCACCAACACAAGTGCGAAAAGTGGTTTTTCAACACTATCACAAGTGAAAAAAGTGTTTTTTCCACACTAATACAAGTGCAAAAGTGGTTTCCTGCACCAACACAAGTGCGAAAAGTGGTTTTTTAACACTAACACAAGTGCGAAAAGTGGTTTTTCAACACTAACACAAGTGCGAAAAGTGTTTTTTCCACACTAATACAAGTGCAAAAGTGGGTTCCTGCACCAACACAAGTGCGAAAAGTGGTTTTCAACACTAACACAAGTGCCAAAAATGGTTTTTCAACACTAACACAAGTGCGAAAAGTGGTTTTTCAACACTAACACAAGTGCAAAAAGTGTTTTTTCCACACTAATACAAGTGCAAAAGTGGTTTCCTGCACCAACACAAGTGCGAAAAGTGGTTTTTCAACACTAACACAAGTGCGAAAAGTGGTTTTTCAACACTAACACAAGTGCGAAAAGTGGTTTTTCCACACTAATACAAGTGCAAAAGTGGTTTCCTGCACCAACACAAGTTCGAAAAGTGGTTTTTCAACACTAACACAAGTGCGAAAAGTGGTTTTTCAACACTATCACAAGTGCAAAAAGTGTTTTTTCCACATTAATACAAGTGCAAAAGTGGTTTCCTGCACCAACACAAGTGCGAAAATTGGTTTTTCAACACTAACACAAGTGCGAAAAGTGTTTTTTCAACACTAACACAAGTGCGAAAAGTGTTTTTTCCACACTAATACAAGTGCAAAAGTGGTTTCCTGCACCAACACAAGTGCGAAAAGTGGTTTTTCAACACTAACACAAGTGTGAAAAGTGGTTTTTCAACACTAACACAGGTGCGAAAAGTGGTTTTTCAACACTAACACAAGTACGAAAAGTCGTTTTTCAACACTAACACAAGTGCGAAAAGTGGTTTTTCCACACTAATACAAGTGCAAAAGTGGTTTCCTGCACCAACACAAGTGTGAAAAGTGGTTTTTCAACACTAACACAAGTGCGAAAAGTGGTTTTTCAACACGAACACAAGTGCGAAAAGTGTTTTTTCCACACTAATACAAGTGCAAAAGTGGTTTTCTGCACCAACACAAGTGTGAAAAGTGGTTTTTCAACACTAACACAAGTGCGAAAAGTGGTTTTTCAACACTATCGCAAGTGCAAAAAGTGTTTTTTCCACACTAATACAAGTGCAAAAGTGGTTTCCTGCACCAACACAAGTGCGAAAAGTGGTTTTTCAACACTAACACAAGTGCAAAATGTGGTTTTTCAACACTATCACAAGTGCAAAAAGTGTTTTTCCACACTAATACAAGTGCAAAAGTGGTTTCCTGCACCAACACAAGTGCGAAAAGTGGTTTTTCAACACTAACACAAGTGTGAAAAGTGGTTTTTCAACACTAACACAAGTGCGAAAAGTGGTTTTTCAACACTATCACAAGTGCAAAAAGTGTTTTTTCTCCACTAATACAAGTGCAAAAGTGGTTTCCTGCACCAACACAAGTACGAAAAGTGGTTTTTCAACACTAACACAAGTGCGAAAAGTGGTTTTTCAACACTAACACAAGTGCGAAAAGTGGTTTTTCAACACTATCACAAGTGCAAAAAGTGTTTTTTCCACACTAATACAAGTGCAAAAGTGGTTTCCTGCACCAACACAAGTGCGAAAAGTGGTTTTTCAACACTAACACAAGTGCCAAAAGTGGTTTTTCAACACTATCACAAGTGCAAAAAGTGTTTTTTCCACACTAATACAAGTGCAAAAGTGGTTTCCTGCACCAACACAAGTGTGAAAAGTGGTTTTTCAACACTAACACAAGTGCGAAAAGGGGTTTTTCAACACTATCACAAGTGCAAAAAGTGTTTTTTCCACACTAATACAAGTGCAAAAGTGGTTTCCTGCACCAACACAAGTGGGAAAAGTGGTTTTTCAACACTAACACAAGTGCGAAAAGTGTTTTTTCCACACGAATACAAGTGCAAAAGTGGTTTCCTGCACCAACACAAGTGCGAAAAGTGGCTTTTCAACACTAACACAAGTGCGAAAAGTGGTTTTTCAACACTAATACAAATGCAAAAAGTTTTTTTTCCACACTAATACAAGTGCAAAAGTGGTTTCCTGCACAAACACAAGTGCGAAAAGTGGTTTTTCAACACTAACACAAGTGCAAAAAGTGGTTTTTCAACACTATCACAAGTGCAAAAAGTGTTTTTTCCACAATAATACAAGTGCAAAATTGGTTTCCTGCATCAACACAAGTGCGAAAAGTGGTTTTTCAACACTAACACAAGTGCGAAAAGTGGTTTTTCAACACTAACACAAGTGCAAAAAGTGTTTTTTCCACACTAAAAAGTGCAAAAGTGGTTTCCTGCACCAACACAAGTGCGAAAAGTGGTTTTTCAACACTAACACAAGTGCGAAAAGTGGTTTTTCAACACTAACACAAGTGCGAAAAGTGGTTTTTCAACACTATCACAAGTGCAAAAAGTGTTTTTTCCACACTAATACAAGTGCAAAAGTGGTTTCCTGCACCAACACAAGTGTGAAAAGTGGTTTTTCAACACTAACACAAGTGCGAAAAGGGGTTTTTCAACACTATCACAAGTGCAAAAAGTGTTTTTTCCACACTAATACAAGTGCAAAAGTGGTTTCCTGCACCAGCACAAGTGCGAAAAGTGGTTTTTCAACACTAACACAAGTGCGAAAAGTGTTTTTTCCACACGAATACAAGTGCAAAAGTGGTTTCCTGCACCAACACAAGTGCGAAAAGTGGCTTTTCAACACTAACACAAGTGCGAAAAGTGGTTTTTCAACACTATCACAAGTGCAAAAAGTGTTTTTTCCACACTAATACAAGTGCAAAAGTGGTTTCCTGCACCAACACAAGTGCGAAAAGTGGTTTTTCAACACTAACACAAGTGCGAAAAGTGGTTTTTCAACACTATCACAAGTGCAAAAAGTGTTTTTTCCACACTAATACAAGTGCAAAATTGGTTTCCTGCACCAACACAAGAGCGAAAAGTGGTTTTTCAACACTAACACAAGTGCGAAAAGTGGTTTTTCAACACTATCACAAGTGCAAAAAGTGTTTTTTCCACACTAAAAAAGTGCAAAAGTGGTTTCCTGCACCAACACAAGTGCGAAAAGTGGTTTTTCAACACTAACACAAGTGCGAAAAGTGGTTTTTCAACACTAACACAAGTGCGAAAAGTGGTTTTTTCCACACTAATACAAGTGCAAAAGTGGTTTCCTGCACCAACACAAGTGCGAAAAGTGGTTTTTCAACACTAACACAAGTGCGAAAAGTGGTTTTTCAACTCTATCACAAGTGCAAAAAGTGTTTTTTCCACACTAATACAAGTGCAAAAGTAGTTTCCTGCACCAACACAAGTGCGAAAAGTGGTTTTTCAACACTAACACAAGTGCGGAAAGTGGTTTTTCAACACTAACACAAGTGCGAAAAGTCGTTTTTCAACACTATCACAAGTGCAAAAAGTGTTTTTTCTACACTAATACAAGGGCAAAAGTGGTTTCCTGCACCAACACAAGTGCGAAAAGTGGTTTTTCAACACCAACACAAGTGCGAAAAGTGGTTTTTCAACACTAACACAAGTGCGAAAAGTGGTTTTTCCACACTAATACAAGTGCAAAAGTGGTTTCCTGCACCAACACAAGTGCGAAAAGTGGTTTTTCAACACTAACACAAGTGCGAAAAGTGGTTTTTCAACACTATCACAAGTGCAAAAAGTGTTTTTTCCACACTAATACAAGTGCAAAAGTGGTTTCCTGCACCAACACAAGTGCGAAAAGTGGTTTTTCAACACTAACCCAAGTGCGAAAAGTGGTTTTTCAACACTAACACAAGTGCGAAAAGGGGGTTTTTCAACACTATCACAAGTGCAAAAAGTGTTTTTTCCACACTAATACAAGTACAAAAGTGGTTTCCTGCACCAGCACAAGTGCGAAAAGTGGTTTTTCAACACTAACACAAGTGCGATAAGTGTTTTTTCCACACTAATACAAGTGCAAAAGTGGTTTCCTGCACCAACACAAGTGCGAAAAGTGGCTTTTCAACACTAACACAAGTGCGAAAAGTGGTTTTTCAACACTATCACAAGTGCAAAAAGTGTTTTTTCCACACTAATACAACTGCAAAAGTGGTTTCCTGCACCAACACAAGTGCGAAAAGTGGTTTTTCAACACTAACCCAAGTGCGAAAAGTGGTTTTTCAACACTAACACAAGTGCGAAAAGGGGGTTTTTCAACACTATCACAAGTGCAAAAAGTGTTTTTTCCACACTAATACAAGTACAAAAGTGGTTTCCTGCACCAACACAAGTGCGAAAAGTGGTTTTTCAACACTAACACAAGTGCGGAAAGTGGTTTTTCAACACTAACACAAGTGCGAAAAGTCGTTTTTCAACACTATCACAAGTGCAAAAAGTGTTTTTTCTACACTAATACAAGGGCAAAAGTGGTTTCCTGCACCAACACAAGTGCGAAAAGTGGTTTTTCAACACCAACACAAGTGCGAAAAGTGGTTTTTCAACACTAACACAAGTGCGAAAAGTGGTTTTTCCACACTAATACAAGTGCAAAAGTGGTTTCCTGCACCAACACAAGTGCGAAAAGTGGTTTTTCAACACTAACACAAGTGCGAAAAGTGGTTTTTCAACACTATCACAAGTGCAAAAAGTGTTTTTTCCACACTAATACAAGTGCAAAAGTGGTTTCCTGCACCAACACAAGTGCGAAAAGTGGTTTTTCAACACTAACCCAAGTGCGAAAAGTGGTTTTTCAACACTAACACAAGTGCGAAAAGGGGGTTTTTCAACACTATCACAAGTGCAAAAAGTGTTTTTTCCACACTAATACAAGTACAAAAGTGGTTTCCTGCACCAACACAAGTGCGAAAAGTGGTTTTTCAACACTAACACAAGTGCGATAAGTGTTTTTTCCACACTAATACAAGTGCAAAAGTGGTTTCCTGCACCAACACAAGTGCGAAAAGTGGCTTTTCAACACTAACACAAGTGCGAAAAGTGGTTTTTCAACACTATCACAAGTGCAAAAAGTGTTTTTTCCACACTAATACAAGTGCAAAAGTGGTTTCCTGCACCAACACAAGTGCAAAAAGTGGTTTTTCAACACTAACCCAAGTGCGAAAAGTGGTTTTTCAACACTAACACAAGTGCGAAAAGGGGGTTTTTCAACACTATCACAAGTGCAAAAAGTGTTTTTTCCACACTAATACAAGTACAAAAGTGGTTTCCTGCACCAACACAAGTGCGAAAAGTGGTTTTTCAACACTAACACAAGTGCGAAAAGTGTTTTTTCCACACTAATACAAGTGCAAAAGTGGTTTCCTGCACCAACACAAGTGCGAAAAGTGGCTTTTCAACACTAACACAAGTGCGAAAAGTGGTTTTTCAACACTATCACAAGTGCAAAAAGTGTTTTTTCCACACTAATACAAGTGCAAAAGTGGTTTCCTGCACCAACACAAGTGCGAAAAGTGGTTTTTCAACACTAACACAAGTGCAAAAAGTGGTTTTTCAACACTATCACAAGTGCAAAAAGTGTTTTTTCCACACTAATACAAATACAAAAGTGGTTTCCTGCACCAACACAAGTGCGAAAAGTGGTTTTTCAACACTAACACAAGTGCGAAAAGTGGTTTTTCCACACTAATACAAGTGCAAAAGTGGTTTCCTGCACCAACACAAGTGCGAAAAGTGGTTTTTCAACACTAACACAAGTGCGAAAAGTGGTTTTTCAACACTATCACAAGTGCAAAAAGTGTTTTTTCCACACTAATACAAGTGCAAAAGTGGTTTCCTGCACCAACACAAGTGCGAAAAGTGGTTTTTCAACACTAACCCAAGTGCGAAAAGTGGTTTTTCAACACTAACACAAGTGCGAAAAGGGGGTTTTTCAACACTATCACAAGTGCAAAAAGTGTTTTTTCCACACTAATACAAGTACAAAAGTGGTTTCCTGCACCAACACAAGTGCAAAAAGTGGTTTTTCAACACTAACACAAGTGCGAAAAGTGTTTTTTCCACACTAATACAAGTGCAAAAGTGGTTTCCTGCACCAACACAAGTGCGAAAAGTGGCTTTTCAACACTAACACAAGTGCGAAAAGTGGTTTTTCAACACTATCACAAGTGCAAAAAGTGTTTTTTCCACACTAATACAAGTGCAAAAGTGGTTTCCTGCACCAACACAAGTGCAAAAAGTGGTTTTTCAACACTAACACAAGTGCGAAAAGTGGTTTTTCAACACTATCACAAGTGCAAAAAGTGTTTTTTCCACACTAATACAAGTGCAAAATTGGTTTCCTGCACCAACACAAGTGCGAAAAGTGGTTTTTCAACACTAACACAAGTGCAAAAAGTGGTTTTTCAACACTAACACAAGTGCGAAAAGTGGTTTTTCCACACTAATACAAGTGCAAAAGTGGTTTCCTGCACCAACACAAGTGCGAAAAGTGGTTTTTCAACACTAACACAAGTGCGAAAAGTGGTTTTTCAACACTATCACAAGTGCAAAAAGTGTTTTTTCCACACTAATACAAGTGCAAAAGTGGTTTCCTGCACCAACACAAGTGCGAAAAGTGGTTTTTCAACACTAACACAAGTGCGGAAAGTGGTTTTTCAACACTAACACAAGTGCGAAAAGTCGTTTTTCAACACTATCACAAGTGCAAAAAGTGTTTTTTCTACACTAATACAAGGGCAAAAGTGGTTTCCTGCACCAACACAAGTGCGAAAAGTGGTTTTTCAACACCAACAGAAGTGCGAAAAGTGGTTTTTCAACACTAACACAAGTGCGAAAAGTGGTTTTTCCACACTAATACAAGTGCAAAAGTGGTTTCCTGCACCAACACAAGTGCGAAAAGTGGTTTTTCAACACTATCACAAGTGAAAAAAGTGTTTTTTCCAAACTAATACAAGTGCAAAAGTGGTTTCCTGCACCAACACAAGTGCGAAAAGTGGTTTTTTAACACTAACACAAGTGCGAAAAGTGGTTTTTCAACACTAACACAAGTGCGAAAAGTGTTTTTTCCACACTAATACAAGTGCAAAAGTGGGTTCCTGCACCAACACAAGTGCGAAAAGTGGTTTTCAACACTAACACAAGTGCGAAAAATGGTTTTTCAACACTAACACAAGTGTGAAAAGTGGTTTTTCAACACTAACACAAGTGCAAAAAGTGTTTTTTCCACACTAATACAAGTGCAAAAGTGGTTTCCTGCACCAACACAAGTGCGAAAAGTGGTTTTTCAACACTAACACAAGTGCGAAAAGTGGTTTTTCAACACTAACACAAGTGCGAAAAGTGGTTTTTCCACACTAATACAAGTGCAAAAGTGGTTTCCTGCACCAACACAAGTTCGAAAAGTGGTTTTTCAACACTAACACAAGTGCGAAAAGTGGTTTTTCAACACTATCACAAGTGCAAAAAGTGTTTTTTCCACATTAATACAAGTGCAAAAGTGGTTTCCTGCACCAACACAAGTGCGAAAAGTGGTTTTTCAACACTAACACAAGTGCGAAAGTGTTTTTTCAACACTAACACAAGTGCGAAAAGTGTTTTTTCCACACTAATACAAGTGCAAAAGTGGTTTCCTGCACCAACACAAGTGCGAAAAGTGGTTTTTCAACACTAACACAAGTGTGAAAAGTGGTTTTTCAACACTAACACAGGTGCGAAAAGTGGTTTTTCAACACTAACACAAGTGCGAAAAGTGGTTTTTCAACACTATCACAAGTGCAAAAAGTGTTTTTTCCACACTAATACAAGTGCAAAAGTGGTTTCCTGCACCAACACAAGTGCGAAAAGTGGTTTTTCAACACTAACACAAGTGCGAAAAGTGGTTTTTCAACACTAACACAAGTGCGAAAAGTGGTTTTTCAACACTATCACAAGTGCAAAAAGTGTTTTTTCTCCACTAATACAAGTGCAAAAGTGGTTTCCTGCACCAACACAAGTACGAAAAGTGGTTTTTCAACACTAACACAAGTGCGAAAAGTGGTTTTTCAACACTAACACAAGTGCGAAAAGTGGTTTTTCAACACTATCACAAGTGCAAAAAGTGTTTTTTCCACACTAATACAAGTGCAAAAGTGGTTTCCTGCACCAACACAAGTGCGAAAAGTGGTTTTTCAACACTAACACAAGTGCCAAAAGTGGTTTTTCAACACTATCACAAGTGCAAAAAGTGTTTTTTCCACATTAATACAAGTGCAAAAGTGGTTTCCTGCACCAACACAAGTGCGAAAAGTGGTTTTTCAACACTAACACAAGTGCGAAAAGTGGTTTTTCAACACTATCACAAGTGCAAAAAGTGTTTTTTCCACACTAATACAAGTGCAAAAGTGGTTTCCTGCACCAACACAAGTGCGAAAAGTGGTTTTTCAACACTAACACAAGTGCCAAAAGTGGTTTTTCAACACTATCACAAGTGCAAAAAGTGTTTTTTCCACATTAATACAAGTGCAAAAGTGGTTTCCTGCACCAACACAAGTGCGAAAAGTGGTTTTTCAACACTAACACAAGTGCGAAAAGTGGTTTTTCAACACTAACACAAGTGCGAAAAGTGTTTTTTCCACACTAATACAAGTGCAAAAGTGGTTTCCTGCACCAACACAAGTGCGAAAAGTGGTTTTTCAACACTAACACAAGTGTGAAAAGTGGTTTTTCAACACTAACACAGGTGCGAAAAGTGGTTTTTCCACACTAACACAAGTGCGAAAAGTGGTTTTTCCACACTAATACAAGTGCAAAAGTGGTTTCCTGCACCAACACAAGTGCAAAAAGTGGTTTTTCAACACTAACACAAGTGCGAAAAGTGGTTTTTCAACACTATCACAAGTGCAAAAAGTGTTTTTTCCACACTAATAAAAGTGCAAAAGTGGTTTCCTGCACCAACACAAGTGAGAAAAGTGGTTTTTCAACACTAACACAAGTGCGAAAAGTGGTTTTTCAACACTAACACAAGTGCGAAAAGTGGTTTTTCCACACTAATACAAGTGCAAAAGTGGTTTCCTGCACCAACACAAGTGCGAAAAGTGGTTTTTCAACACTAACACAAGTGCGAAAAGTGGTTTTTCAACACTAACACAAGTGCGAAAAGTGTTTTTTCCACACTAATACAAGTGCAAAAGTGGTTTTCTGCACCAACACAAGTGTGAAAAGTGGTTTTTCAACACTAACACAAGTGCGAAAAGTGGTTTTTCAACACTATCGCAAGTGCAAAAAGTGTTTTTTCCACACTAATACAAGTGCAAAAGTGGTTTCCTGCACCAACACAAGTGCGAAAAGTGGTTTTTCAACACTAACACAAGTGCGAAATGTGGTTTTTCAACACTAACACAAGTGCGAAAAGTGGTTTTTCAACACTATCACAAGTGCAAAAAGTGTTTTTTCCACACTAATACAAGTGCAAAAGTGGTTTCCTGCACCAACACAAGTGCGAAAAGTGGTTTTTCAACACTAACACAAGTGCGAAAAGTGGTTTTTCAACACTAACACAAGTGCGAAAAGTGGTTTTTCAACACTATCACAAGTGCAAAAAGTGTTTTTTCTCCACTAATACAAGTGCAAAAGTGGTTTCCTGCACCAACACAAGTACGAAAAGTGGTTTTTCAACACTAACACAAGTGCGAAAAGTGGTTTTTCAACACTAACACAAGTGCGAAAAGTGGTTTTTCAACACTATCACAAGTGCAAAAAGTGTTTTTTCCACACTAATACAAGTGCAAAAGTGGTTTGCTGCACCAACACAAGTGCGAAAAGTGGTTTTTCAACACTAACACAAGTGCCAAAAGTGGTTTTTCAACACTATCACAAGTGCAAAAAGTGTTTTTTCCACACTAATACAAGTGCAAAAGTGGTTTCCTGCACCAACACAAGTGTGAAAAGTGGTTTTTCAACACTAACACAAGTGCGAAAAGGGGTTTTTCAACACTATCACAAGTGCAAAAAGTGTTTTTTCCACACTAATACAAGTGCAAAAGTGGTTTCCTGCACCAACACAAGTGCGAAAAGTGGTTTTTCAACACTAACACAAGTGCGAAAAGTGTTTTTCCACACGAATACAAGTGCAAAAGTGGTTTCCTGCACCAACACAAGTGCGAAAAGTGGCTTTTCAACACTAACACAAGTGCGAAAAGTGGTTTTTCAACACTAATACAAATGCAAAAAGTGTTTTTTCCACACTAATACAAGTGCAAAAGTGGTTTCCTGCACCAACACAAGTGCGAAAAGTGGTTTTTCAACACTAACACAAGTGCAAAAAGTGGTTTTTCAACACTATCACAAGTGCAAAAAGTGTTTTTTCCACAATAATACAAGTGCAAAATTGGTTTCCTGCACCAACACAAGTGCGAAAAGTGGTTTTTCAACACTAACACAAGTGCGAAAAGTGGTTTTTCAACACTAACACAAGTGCAAAAAGTGTTTTTTCCACACTAAAAAAGTGCAAAAGTGGTTTCCTGCACCAACACAAGTGCGAAAAGTGGTTTTTCAACACTAACACAAGTGCGAAAAGTGGTTTTTCAACACTAACACAAGTGCGAAAAGTGGTTTTTCAACACTATCACAAGTGCAAAAAGTGTTTTTTCCACACTAATACAAGTGCAAAAGTGGTTTCCTGCACCAACACAAGTGCGAAAAGTGGTTTTTCAACACTAACACAAGTGCGAAAAGTGGTTTATCAACACTAACACAAGTGCGAAAAGTGGTTTTTCAACACTATCACAAGTGCAAAAAGTGTTTTTTCTCCACTACTACAAGTGCAAAAGTGGTTTCCTGCACCAACACAAGTACGAAAAGTGGTTTTTCAACACTAACACAAGTGCGAAAAGTGGTTTTTCAACACTAACACAAGTGCGAAAAGTGGTTTTTCAACACTATCACAAGTGCAAAAAGTGTTTTTTCCACACTAATACAAGTGCAAAAGTGGTTTCCTGCACCAACACAAGTGCGAAAAGTGGTTTTTCAACACTAACACAAGTGCCAAAAGTAGTGTAATAATGTTGCTTCTGGGACACCTCCGTTTAACATGGGAAATCCCTATCTAATGTCATTTACCCCCTTGTCTTTTTCAAAAATCATAAACACCTCTATTTCTCCCACCCTCATCTTTATGAACCTTTTGTCTGTAGTACCTATCCTTAATGTTGTTCATTAGACCACTCAAACACTACAAATATTTGTTTTCTCTTATAGACCTATCATCCTTCTTCTACATATCATCTGGCAGATTAATCTTTGACCCATTCACTTCCATATTAATTCTTTCCCTCCCTCATTGCCCCTAAAGACCTCTATTTCTCTCACCCTGTTCTTTACGAACCTTCTAACCTTTTGACATGTTATCCTTATTCATTAGACCACTTAAACACCTGTGATCCTTCTGACCTTATGAACCTTTTAACCTTTTACTCTTAATATCATCTGGTGAATATAACCCACTCAAACAACGACCCTACAAATATTTGTTTATGCGTGGGAAATAATTTAATTCTCCTACAACTCTCTTCACCATCTAATATATTAACAAAAAATATGTTTGAGTTTGGTTCTTTCTCAAGATATTTTAACTGAGCTAAGATAAAATGGTAAACCTCCCTCAATGTTCTTGTTTGAGCGCCTCCAGTGCCACATACCATTTTAAAATTAAAGTATATATTTTCCTGACAACCATCAACGTTTTCCGTCCACTCAAAAATATTTCCATCTTTTTTACCCAATTCACGGGTATTTAAATTAATTCTCTAATTTGTTTTGTGAATTTTTTTACCAGTTGCCTTTTCAATTATACCTATTTGATATTTTTCACATTCATTATGTTTTCCATTTATATACCAAGGTTGATTACACCTCCACTCTTTAGTCTGGTTGATACTTGGTTCTATCATTTATATAATAGTAAAAAAGGCGGCGGTAGCCCGTTAAAATCCCCAACCCCCCCCCCCCCCCCCTTTTAACTTATCACTTATATATATCTTATCACTTATATATATCTTATCACTTATGTATATCTTATCACTTATATATATCTTATCACTTATATATATATCTTATCACTTATATACTTATATAACCATAAGGGAGACTATCAATTCCATTTTCTAAAATAAACCTCTTATCATCAAAAGCCCCCAATGCTTTCTTATTTATCTCTTCTGAATATAATTGATGTTTATAACTTCTTATTCCATTAATCTTTCTAAACTCTTCTTTCTTTGTTGTTAAACAGTTATAATAATCCTTAAAGTTTATTGTTTCTTTAATAACATTTTTCTTTACACCTTTTAACTTCTTATCAGTCTTTTCAACGTTATTCACAATGTATTTATAAGCATAAGCCTTTGACCTCAATCCCACAAATTCACTCATAACATTTCCTCCTAATTCATCCTTGAACTTTCCAATCACCTTTTTATTTTTAGAAGAGAACAACTCACTCTCTGGACTGTAATTACTCGTGTCATAGATATTAATGTCTCTTTTCATGTCTGAATAAACATCGTTGGTATTAATTTTCAAAATAAAACTATCTGTATCCATATAAAGTAGATTAACATCATTTTGATATTTCTTCCTCAAGTTATTATAAAAGTAATCATACATTAATGACTTTGATAAATCAAGAATTGTTGTTCCAATATAAATAGGTTTGTTCATTTCAATACTCTCTTTAATCAAATGGATCGCACAAAAGTTCTCAGTAAAGACCTCAGCTCGAGTAAAACTCGGTCTATTAATTAATTTTGATGCTTGTTCCCAAGATGTTGATAGTCTGATATTTTGTCTTTTCCTCACATTCTCCATAGTCTTACCAAAGACCGCATTATTCATCAATTTATAAAAGTCTTTCTCAAAATCTGTTTTTGACTCTGTTCTTCTTTGTGTATTAAAATCAATGTACCCCTTTAACCAATGACTTTGATTGAACTTTAGAACCCTATGGATCTTCTCTACTCTTAGACCTTTTGATAAATATTGTCGCAAATTTCTTTGGTGTAGAACATAATTTTTCTTGTTATATAATGTAGTAAGTAATTTTTCTGTTGATTCACCTATATCAAACGATCGTTGATAATCACTCAACCATTCTTTCTTTGGACTTTCTTTCTCACAAGCAAATGGGAGATCTTTGTGTAGGTTATGGAGTTCCTCTGGATATTTTAAATCAATTTCAAAATAATAACCAACTTTTTCTTCATCCAATTCTTTTTGTGTAGAGATACATACATCTTGTAAAACGTTTTTGTAGTCTTTTTCCTTTACCCATCTAAGTTTTCCATAAGGAAGAGCCTGAGACATTGCCCAGCCATACAGGTTGTTCGCGTCATAGTACATCAAGTAAGAACTCTCTTTCGTTGGATCATAATTTGGAAGATATTTGTTATTTGCTTTTGCGTATCTACTCGAGCAGACTTGTGAAATTCCACCTCTTTTTGCCTTTTCAATCATCAAAAGCATATCAACATCGGTTATCAAATCCAAATCTTGTTTTGTCATTTTCAACATCGCACTCCAGGCCAATCCAGGTGCTGTGTAGTAGTGAGCAGGATCCAATCCATATCCAGTGCGACAAACAGATCTAAAGGCTTCAAATACATCGGCCAATAAAAGCACATCAGTTTTGAGATACAAATCGTGATACTCGCCAAGATTCTTGATGTTATATTTTTCCCAAACATTTTGTGCGTGTACATAATCTTTATCAGATATATGACTATTATTTAATTTGTTATAGAAATTTTCTTTTGAAGGAAGTTGTGTTTCATTGAATCTCTCAAATGAGTCCATATAGTCATAGGGGTAAATTCCCTTTTGTGTTAGAAAATCTTTATATAAAAAATACTCTGAAAGACATGGAAACTCTTTTAGATTTTGAACCAAGTTAACCAATGGACTTGCCATGAATTTAAATGTATCAAGAAATCTGATATGAGTAATAGGAGATGTGTGAATTGTTTTTGTGAATGAAATGTATTTCTGATCCGTGTTTGGAATTGCTGAGATACTTCCAGAAGTCTTTGAGAGTTCCTTGATAAATAGATGTGTATCATAATGAGCGTTGTTATGAAGAAAGACAGGAATGAAAGAGGGGAGTTGATAATTAATATTACAACTTTGATGAGCCGGACCTCTATATTTACCAGTGAGATGACAATGGTCTCTAACCTTTAGACCTTTACCAATTTTCTCCTCACAAATATGACAGACATTGTTTTTTATAAATTCCCTTTTTTCTTTACTTGTTAAGGACATTGGTTTATTGGTTTCTCTCATTATCTTGGTTAATCGAACACAGTCTTTTTCTAGTCGTTTCACAAACTCCTCTGGGGTATTTGAGCCTCTATACATCTCTAACTTGTTATATTTATCACCAACGGATGATTTGATATAATAACAAAAACCACAAGGAGTATGTTTTTGATATTTATTTGTGTATGATTCTTTTGGATCTTGAGAAGCAGTATCAATTTTTTCTAAAATACTTTCAAAATCAGCATATATAACAAATGGATGTTTGATCTTTTTATTTTCATCTTTGAATGTGATCTTTGAGCCTTCTTTAGGCATATTGATTACCGTTGATTTATGTTCGCCACAATAATTTGAATGTTTATCTAATCTTTCTTGTGAATTGAAGAAGTTAAGACAACGCAAACAAATATATATTTTATTTGTTCTCTTACAGACTTGTGGTTTTATTAATTTAGCAATATCTTTGATGTATGTATAATGTGAATTTTCGTCTGAATTAAAATATAGAAGATTAATATGAGTTTGTTTACAATTGTCAGAAAGCTTTAAAACCTGAATGTTGTTTGTTTCTGTTAGACCATAAACATTAACTGATAAATTATTCATCTTTTCAAATTTAGGAATATCATTTAAAGTCATCGGAAACTTTAGATCTTTCGTATTTAATGTATTCTCATATTTTTTATAATGAGATACTCTTTCATCATGAAAATGTGGAGGATGTAAGTGTGCTAAAATAGACCAGAGAAAACATTTATTGTCTTTATTTTTGATATTGATAACTGCTTTTCTATTTTTGATAACACTGGGTAAATCAATGTAAGAAGAAGCTTTTAGAGGATCTGATTTAAGAATATGAATGTCTATGTAAATAATTTTTCCTATATTGAATCCACTTCCTACGATTGAATTATCCACATCTTGCTCTTGTTTAATAAGTTCATCATAGACTCCTGATGTTTTAAAATCTTGATATGAAGATATAAAGTGTGGCTCAGTTCTCATGTATGGTGCATCTATAACTCCTTCATCCTTTGTCATTTCTAATTTTACTCCCATATAAAATTTAAGTGGTTTCATTTCCTTTAGTGTTTTTTCAATCAACGTTTGAACAGCAGGTTTAACTATTTCTACAGCATCAACTATAGACTCTGGTTCAGGAGGTTTGAAGTTAAAGACTCTTATTTTAATATGTCCTTTGAATGCTCCATCAGAGTTTTTAGTTGTGATAAAATTTGATAAATGTAGATTTGTTTTAAGATGTATTTTGAAGCCTTTCTTGAGGATATTTTTATTACATGTAGAACAGTGTTTTGTTTCAGGTGGAAGAGGGGAAAGTTTGTTTAAAATGTTGTATGTATGTTTTGCGGTGAGAATATGTTGTTTATAATATTTTACTTCCTTCTCGCAAGTATCACAATAAACCATATTTATAGCGTGAGAAAACGTGGTGTTTTATATATATCACTGTGCTTAAAATAAAACACTTTTGAGCTTTACAGCTCCGTTTTATATATATCACTGTGCTTAAACTAAAACACTTTTTCACTCAGAATCATCTAAGTCATAACTATCACATGAATACTCAGAATCATACTCAGAGTCATCAATAAAGCTACTCTCATAACTATCATTTGAGCACAAACTATTAGTATCATAACTATCATCTGTGTTCAATGAAATACTATCATCACCATCATCCAAGTTCAATGAAATACTATCATCACTATCGTCCGAGTTCAATGAAATAGTAAAATCTTCACTGCTGTATTGACTCATATTTAATTAGCAAGAAAAATATTCCCATCAATATCTATATACTTTCTTTCATTAACAGATTCAATCTCTACAATTTTTATATCAAAAGTTATCTTTAAATAATCTCTAACTATCATAGAACGAAATGACATTTCACCAGAAATATTAACATCATTCATTTTACTTAGATCTACACCCTTTGGATTATTAAAGAAAATACAAATGTCTCCTCTAGAATTATTAATGGTCTTATCATTCTTTTTCAAAGTATCGTGGTCAATCACTTTTTCAAGCTTTGAATAAATTGCCAGGAGTAGAGGAGAAACTTTTGTTAGATTTACTTTAATGGATGTCTTTCCAGGTATAGTTAGAGCTCTTCCTTTAAATGAAATAGAGGGGCTCATGTTATTTTCCATAACTGGTTTTACCCAAAAATTTCCATATTTATCTTTGTTCAATTTAACATCTTTGACATATTTTTCTATATCTTCCACCGAAGTAGAGATTGATTGAAATTTGTCTTTTGTGCTTTGAAACATTGTATTTATTAATGAATAAACTTGCGTTTAGTTTAAGTAAAAATTTACCACATAAATATGATAAGTTCTGAAGGATATTTAGAATTTCCAGACTCTCCATATGATAAATTAGAGAATTGTCCGGCTTGTGATAGAGTGGGGCTTAATGATGAGGATTCATATAAACAATGTTTATTCTGTGATTATATTCTAATTAATGATAATAAGAAATATAAAAAAACATATAACTCTTTTAAATTAGAACCAAAAATGAATTACTTTACAAGATTAATAAGAGAGATGAATGTTAAGCATTATGGTGATAATACACCATTTCTTACAAGGAAAGAGACTCTTTGTATTGAGGAAATGTATAAGGGTTTAATGATATTTATTATTCAAAATAATTTTAATGGAAATGTTAATACAAGATACTACATAAATAAAATAATGAATTATTTTGAAATTAAACCAGAACTCAGGATAAAATATAGAGTTTCTAAAATAGCTCAAAAAAAGTTGGATGACTTGTTTTCCAAATATATAAATGAATGATTTTTTACCCGTTTGGGAAAATAAGATAAAATTTAATAACCATAAAAACATTCCAAATTCATTGAGATGTCTAATAGTTGGTTCAAGCGGATGTGGGAAAACCTGTTTACTTTTAAAGATGCTCCTTGGTCCTAATTTTTTAGATTATGATAATTTAATAATTTTTACAAAGTCAAGTTTTCAACCCGAGTATCAACTACTCTCACAGGGTTTTAATGCAGGTCTTAAAAAGGAAGACATTATCGGTTTATTTAAACTTCAAAACAAACTGAATGATTATAATATTGAAGATATAATACAATTATTTTGTGATACACAGAAATCAAAATCGAAACCCATAACTTGTATTCTCAGTGATAATACGGATGATATACCTTCACCTCAAGATTTAGATAAATCAAAAAAGAACCTCGTCATCTTTGATGATTGTGTTAATGAGAGAAACCAAACAGTAATGGATAGCTACTATACAAGAGGGAGACATTCTTCTTGTAATTGTATATATCTTAGTCAATCATATTTTCAACTCCCTCGACGCTCAATAAGAAACAATGCCAATACTTTTATTTTATTTAAGTTAAATTCAATAGATGTAAATAATTTTTGGAGAGATAATTGCTCTACGTTATGTAGTAAAAAAGAATTTGAAAATTATATGAAACACACGATTGGAAAATATAAATATATTGTTGTGAAACAAGATGAGATACTAAATGATATTTTTCAATAAATAAATACAGAAAATGAATACTGAAGAAAGAGAAAGAAAGTTTAAGGAACATCAACAATTAGTTTCAAAAGTTGTTAAACAACAGGAAGAGATAAAGAAGAAACGGAGACAGAAACTAACTGGTGAAGAAGCCTTTGAAAGAAAACAAGAGAAATTCTTTAAACCACTTTTGAAAACTCAACACTCACCTACAGTACCCACGGTAGAATTTACTCCGAAAAAACTTCAAATGCTCAAAGATTTTAGTCAGATAACAAAACAAGAACTTGGTGAATTAGAATATGATGACGAGGGATTATTTCGGAAACTTGAGGAGGTAAATCAACCCCCTAATTATGTTGTGGAAGCTCTTCAAAACAATGAATATTCGGCGGGTTCAAAAACCAGAGCAGGTCTCATTCCAACAGAAGAACCAGCAGTGTTTCATCTTGTGGAAGAAAAGGTATTGATATTTAATGATGAATTGATGTTCTTGAGTTCTACTCAACCAAATGTTAAATTAACTCCAAGATTAATGTTTCTTCTAACAAACCCCGGATTCAGCGGTTCAAAATATTTTGAGGAACCACTTGATATGGAAAGAGAGGAAGATAGGGTATATATTGAGTTGCTAAATGCACTTGATTATGGAGTTTCTGTTGCTGGTAAAAGTAAGAAGAATGAGAAGGAGAAACATATTATTGATGCTTTAAGTAAGCTTGGTTCGGGTGTTAGTTTTCTTCCAAATGACCCATCACAATTAGTTAATAGGCTATTATTGTTGTTAGGTAGTAAGAAGGCTGGAAACAACAATTGTTTTAATGAATCCTCAGCCATTTTAGATCAGTTGATGAACATGAAAATAATTAATAAATGTCAATACAAAGATATTTTATTAGATATTAAATAAGATGAGAAGCACAATTCTTAGTTTTAATTTCACAACGAGCGATTACACAGCTTCATTCCCTTACCCACTACAACTTGACCCCCTTACCTCATATGAGGCATCTTTGTTGTCAATGGAAACTTACAATACCCTTTTTAATATCACAGAGAAAAACAGCAAGTTTAGTTATAATCCAGGAAGTGGATATAAAACTATAACTGTTTCACCTGGAGCTTACGAGATTTCTCAAATATCTTCAGAAGTCTCTCGCCTTATGAAAGAAAAAGGTGATGAACCAAAAAATATTGTAATAGATATTCAAAAACACACTTCAAAATCAACTATTAAACTTAAAAATAATTATAAAGTTGATTTCACGATTGAAAATTCGTTTAGAGAGCTATTGGGTTTCTCTTCAAAAAAGATTGAAAATAACGGGACGTTTTACAGTGATAATGTTATCCAAATATCCTCCGGTATAAATTCAGTATTAATTCATTGTGATTTGATTGATGGTGCTTATAACGATGGAATAAGAACAAATACAATATTTTCATTCAGTGCATACTCAACCCCGATTGGTTATAAATTTAATATGGAACCAAAAAATCTTGTCTATTTACCTGTGTCAGGAAAAACCATATACAGAGTAAATTTTAGGATAACCGACCAAGATAATCGTATGATATCCTTTAATGATGAAATTATATCCATCAGAATTCACCTACGTGAAGTTTTTCAATAAATAAATAATGGTTATTGTGAGAAAACACGAGTTGGGAAAATATAAAATAATTACAGGGGAGGGCATGTTCCTTTCACCAGACTATACAAGGTATGTGGGTAGAGGATACTATAAACCTAAGAGACAACGAGGTGTAGGTCATCAATTTCGAAATAAAGGAGATGGGATAATTGATACTCTAATGGGTATTGGTTCAACCATCCTTAAACATAAAGACCTAATTGGTTCAACTGCTTCTGCCGTGGGCTCCGTTGCGGGTGCTATAAAGAGTATAAAAGATGCTCAAAAGGAGTCTCATAAATTACAAGCAATCAAAGAAATAAAAAAAGGTAAAACTCAACTATCTTCACAAGAACGACAAAAAATCATTAAAATACTTGGGTCAGGGTTTCAACAATTTTAATGCTATATAAATACAAGTATGGAAGCGATTGATAGTATCTATGATTTGGATGATACGATTATCATTTCAAACTCCACTAAAAAGGAAGACTATTTTAAGGTAAATGCTATAACAGGAACAGACTGGAATTCAAACGGAACAAAAAGTTTTGAAATAAATAATCAACAAACTTACTTGAATATAGCTGATAGTTTCTTGCTGTGTAAATTTAAATTCACTAAGGCTGCGAATAATACTAATGCTACACTCGTAAATGATTTCTTCTGGAAAATGTTTGACAGTGTCCGCCTGTATATTGGAACACAAGAGGTTGAAGCGGTTGATTATGTCTCTGCTACATCTGAAATGATGAAATTTACACTATATTCGTTTAGTGATAGAATGGGTAAGGGAGCTGTTGAGGGTTTTATTCCTGATATGTCAACGGGTACAAACGCAGACCCTGGTTATAGTCAAAGGAAGTCAATGTATAATGATGACGCAAAAGCTGAGAATAGTTTTACCGTAGCAGTACCTCTGAAAGGTATATTTGGATTTTGTGATTATGATAAAGTTTTGTATGGGCTTAAAATTAGATTTCAACTACAAAGGAATGATAATGTAAATAGATTGCTTTTTGGGGATGAAAATGCTTTTGGAGAAAATAATAAATTTGTTATTAATGATTTGTGTTGGTATATCAGTGAATATACTCCTAATCTTAAAACGGAAGAGATGTTAAATAGAAGACTTAACTCAAAGAAACCGCTAAATGTATCATACCTTAAAAGAAGATGTCAACACGTTAAACTGGAACACACTACCTACACTTGGAATTTAGGTGTTCTTCAAGGAAAGCCACGATACCTCTGGCTCATTTTTAAAAAACCAGATGGAGAGGACGGTACTAATAAGAATAATGCCCTGAGTGATAATGCAAAGGTGAAACAACTTCGGGTTTCTCTTGATGGCACATTTTATCCGCGAGATAGATTGGAAATTGATTGGGAAAAAAATGATTATGCGGAAGCCTACAAGTCCTACCAAAAGGTGTGTGAAAGTAATGGTAATAATGATCCTATTTTGGATATGGTTGCGTTTCAAAAACTTTATACAATCTACGCAATTGACCTGAGTTCTCAAAAGGAAACTATAAAGTCTAATCGAGTGGATACTTCTCTATACATTGAAAGAGGGGAGAGTGAAGAGGTTAATGCATATTGTTTGCTTTTGGAGGAAACAGAATTACAGATTAATACAGATAATGGTGTTATGATTAATATCACATAGGTTTTTTCTCATAAATAAATGGTTGGGGTATATGTTAATCAAATCAATCTTAATAAATTAACATCTTGTATTCAAAATCAAAAGCCTTGTATTATTAATGTTAATACAATTCAAAGAAAAGGAGCTGTAAGAATTGATGTTTTACTCACACACACACAAGTAAAAACACTAAATGATGTTGGATCACTTAAAATTAAAATGACGAAACCTATGTTAAAGAAATATTCAATAGATGAGTCAAGAGGAGGATTTCTCCCGTTTCTAATTCCTTTATTTGCTGGTTTAAGTGCGGCGGGAGCATTGACTGGTGGTATTTCAGCAGCGGTAAAAACTGCAAACGAAAGGAAGGCACAACTAAAAGCTCAAAAAGAATTGGAAAGACATAACAAGGAGTTGGAGAAACAAATTAGTGGAAGTGGTGTAATTGTAGATTTTGCTCAAAAACTTGAAAGTCTACCTGATAAAGCTAGATTGTTGGTTGGAGATATGCTTTCCTCTATCGCTCAAGCGGGTGTTAAACTAACTAAACGGGGTAATGGATTGTATCTTTCTCATAAATAAATGGATAAATGGTTTAAACAATTTGGAAAGAATACAACGTCAAATATAGAACTAGCTAAGTATTGTAAAACACTAAAAATTGATAATGTGGTTATTTGTATGAGAGATGAATTAATACATATAAATAAGAATACAAAGAATATTATTATGAATTTAGACACACAGAATGGTTCTCATTGGGTTTGTATTCATAATAGTCAGGATAAATATTATTTTGATAGTTATGGTATGCCACCACCTGTTGAAGTAATACAATTCTTACAGAATGGTGTTTATCAAACATTCCAAGTTCAAGAAATTAATTCTAAATGTTGTGGCCAATTATGTTTATATGTATTATTTCAACTCAACAATAATGAAAATTTTCATGATATCATTTTTTATCTAATATAAATGACCTATGTTGGAAAAGATGGTTCTATCTTTGGAAAATCCTCTCAGGATATTGATTTATCAAATTATTATACAAAGGCACAGGCTGAACGACAAAAATATAGTGTAAGTAAAAATATTAATATGAAGAATACTTATAAATTAATCAATTATCCAAACCCTACAGATGCGAATGACTTGATTAGATTCAGTGATTTATCACAATATATATCTTTAAAGAAAACAGCACGTTTTGTGAAACAAGTAAAATTTACAACCACAACACCTGGTTATACTGACCATACACCTTTCCTCATTGAATTTAACTACCTGCTTACAATTAAATTTTATAAAGAAGGACATTTAGTTAATATGCGAATTAATAAATGGGGGTATGATATGCCTGATTTAGGGTATAATTGGTCTTTTTCAATAAACATAGAAGACCTACATGATTTAAATCAGTCTCGTAAAGAAGAATATTATCCACTTGGTGAAGATAAGGATTTATGTGGAAGTACAATTAGTAAACAACAAATACGTGATTTTAAGAAAATAAAAATATATGATAGTATAGCGATGGTTCGCATGACAAAGAAGGAAGGTAATGAGATAAGGATAGAAAGCCGAGGAATACAAACCGATTTGGTAGTGGGAAGATGGGGTGGTATTACCTGTCATAATATTAATCTCACATATATTTCTGATACATAAATGGCAGGAAGAAGACTACAAGAGAATTATAATTTTTGTATTCAAGGATACCTACAAGAAAAGGGTGCTCGGTATTACATACCTTATGATTTGGAGCATATACATGGGAATTTTGTCATAAAAAACTGGCCTTATACTGATATTGTTAAACCCACAAATAGAGACTTGTTTAAAATATTAAATAAAAATGAACTTCTCAAAGTTATGAAATATAAAACTCTTTTAGAAATCGTCAACAAATCTTATTGGTATCCTATTATGAGAAAAATAATTATAGATACAAGAATATCTCAAAATCCAGATGAGTATATGTATAATATTCTTTGGGGTTCAAACTCAAGGGTAGCAAGGGATGAGGAAGGAGTTGAAGAAGAGAAGGAGGAAAGAGAGAAAAAGGAGAAGGAGGAAAGGGAGAGGGAGGAGAAGGAGGAGAGGGAGAAAAAGGAGGAGGAGAGGGAGAAAAAGGAGGAGGAGAGGGAGAAAAAGGAGAAGGAGGAGAGGGAGGAAAGGGAGCAAAGAGAGAGGGAGGAAAAATATAAAAAGATGGAAATCAGTGAGATTTATAAAAGATTTAAGGTATTACTGCAAATAAATCAAACTCAACGCACTGAGGAGGAAAATAAAGAAATTCAAATTCTCAGGAAAATATTATTTGAAAGAATGGAAACAACCTTTACTACAATTTCAGGGAGGAGGTTTAAACGAGAAAGTGGTGATGAAGAAGAAGAAGGAAAAGATTATATAGTTGATGATGTTGGTGTAATTGACTTTAGTTAGTTTTATTTGTAAATAAATGGAGGAGAGAGTGAAGGCAATCCTTAGGATTCTTTATGTTTTAAAAATAAAGATTGAAATGTATATGTTAAAAACCAAAAAGGTTTTGATACTCTGTCGGAATTTTTCTGATAAATAAATATGAGTTATTGTCTCAAATGTAAAAAGAAAACTAAATCTAAAAATATCTCTTATGTTAAAGCTAAAAATAATAGAGTTTATCAAAAAGGAATATGTCAAGTGTGTGGCTCTAAAAAGTGCCAATTCATCTCACCTAAAAGAGGAGGAGATATACAAAAGTTTCTGTCAGGAAGTAAATTTACAACAACTGGAATTCCAGGAGAATTACACCTTCCAGGGTATTCTTTCTGTGGTCCAGGAACAAACTTGGATAAAAGATTAGATGAGGTTGACAATCCTAAACCTTGGTCCAGACCAAAAAATAGGGTTGATGAAGTGTGTATGAAGCATGATATTGCTTATGGGGATACCACCACATTGGATGAAAAACATGAAGCAGACAGAGAAATGTTGTATAATTTGTCTTTGATACGAAATCCGACATTGAGAGAGAAAGTTGATAGGTTTATTGTGAAAAAAATGATAAGTGTTAAATTGAAACTTGGTCTTGGTTATTTCCCAAAAAACTATTAAACTCCAATGATGTTATCAAGACTGAGGAGCTTTTGGCTAATGAATTACATAAACCTATAATCACAAAGTTTAAAAGAAGGAAAGTTTATTCTAAATACACTGACCACATATGGTCCGCTGATTTAATCGAACTAAATAATGATAAGGGATACAGGTATGCTTTAACCGTTATTGATTTGAGGAGTAGATTTGTCTGGGTTGTCCCTTTAAAAAATAAAAGGGGTGATACTTTAATGTTAGCCTTTAAGCTAATATTTGATAGGGATAAAAGAAAACCAAAGAAACTGTGGACCGATGAGGGAACAGAGTTCTACAACAAAATATTCATGAAATTTCTTAAGGGGAAGGGTATTAAATTATACAGCACCTTTAATGAAGGAAAGGCAGTTGTTATTGAGCGTTTTAATCGTACTTTGAAAGAGAAATTATATAAAAAATTCACACAACTCGGTTCTCAAAAATGGGTGTATTTAATTCAGGATATTGTAGATAATTACAATAATACAGTTCATTCATCAACAAAATCAAAACCATCAGAAACATTTACAAAATTAGAATATGAAAAGGAGATTAATTTGAGAAAGCCCAAGTTCAAAGTTGGTGATATGGTAAGGATATACAAATGGAAAAGCCATTTTGAGAAAGGTTATACACAAAAATGGACTCGTGAATTATTTAAAATCATTGATGTAATGGATACAGTCCCTTGGACCTACAAATTATATGATTTAAATGGAGAAGAAATCTTGGGTTCATTTTACTCGCAAGAATTACAAAAAACACAAGTAAGCAGATAATACCCTTGAAAATAATAAAGAAATAAATAAAATGTAATGGGAATACGTTTTTATATCTGTGAACCCCAAACACAGAATCCCACAACTTTTTAGTTGGGGCTTAACTTTTGTGTGTGTATAATGGGGATACGTTTTTAAATCTGTGAACCCCAAACACAGAATCCCACAACTTTTTAGTTGGGGCTTAACTTTTGTGTGTGTATAATGGGGATACGTTTTTAAATCTGTGAACCCCAAACACAGAATCCCACAACTTTTTAGTTGGGGCTTAACTTTTGTGTGTGTATAATGGGGATACGTTTTTAAATCTGTGAACCCCAAACACAGAATCCCTCAACTTTCCAGTTGGGGCTTAACTTTTGTGTGTGTATAATGGGGATACGTTTTTAAATCTGTGAACCCCAAACACAGAATCCCTCAACTTTCCAGTTGGGGCTTAACTTTTGTGTGTGTATAATGGGGATACGTTTTTAAATCTGTGAACCCCAAACACAGAATCCCACAACTTTTTAGTTGGGGCTTAACTTTTGTGTGTGTGTGTATGTGTGAGTGAGTCATAATAATATACAAACCCTAACCCAACCCCAACCCTAACCCAACCCCATCCCTAACCCAACCCCAACCCTAACCCAACCCCATCCCTAACCCAACCCCATCCCTAACCCAACCCCATCCCTAACCCAACCCCATCCCTAACCCAACCCCAACCCTAACCCTCACATTCAAAATCCCAACCCTAACCCAACCCCATCCCTAACCCAACCCCATCCCTAACCCAACCCATCCCTAACCCTCACATTCAAAATCCCAACCCTAACCCAATCCCATCCCTAACCCAACCCCAACCCTAACCCTCACATTCAAAATCCCAACCCTAACCCAACCCCATCCCTAACCCAACCCCATCCCTAACCCTCACATTCAAAATCCCACCCAAACCCTAACATAATCTTTCTTTTCTTCTTTTTTTAAATACGTATTTCTTTTTTTTCCTCTTCCTCCAATTCTGTCTTTCAAGGCTTTCAAGTTTGAAGAAGTAGAAATGGGAAGAAAGAATTTTCCAGCATTTTCTTCCTCGAACTTTCTTGATATTGCTTAAATCAAGCGTCATTAAATAAAGAACATTGTTCATTGCTTTAGAATCCAAAGAGTCTCCAAGAGGAACCCCACAGGTAGAGTCTCCAAAATAAAACCAACTTTCCAAGTTCCCAAGGTATAACCACATTCCTGTTGAGCCTCCAAGATAGGTATCACAATCCGAGTCATCAAAACAAAACCCCCATTCCGAGTCTCCAAAAATATAACCATCTTTCCAAGTCCCCAAGGTAAAACCACAATTTTCAGAAATATTGGGGGTTTCCGTGATAAGTCTCACATAGTATAACTGCGGACCATCAGGGAAAACTTCCCTTTCCCAATTTTTTAGGGTTTCTATGATGTGTCTCACATAGTATAACTGCGGACCATCAGGGAGAATTCCCATTTCACAATTTTTTAGGGTTTCTATGATGTGTCTCACATAGTATAACTGCGGACCATCAGGGAGAACTCTCCTTGCCCAATTTTTTAGGGTTTCTATGATGTGTCTCACATAGTATAACTGCGGACCATCAGGGAGAACTCTCCTTTCCCAATTTTCAGAAATTTGTGGGTCTCCAATGTATGACTTGTATTCTGGCTCATCAAGGTAGAACTTGTTCAGTGGGTTTTGTTTTGATAACTCACAACAAGTATCATCATGGTAAAACTCTTTTTCAGGATTTTGTGGATCTCCAAGGTATAACTCTTTGGCTGGGTCATCAAGGTAGAACTCGTTCTGGGGGTCTTGGTTGTTCAAAATGTCTTCAAACAAAAAAATAACTTCATCCCAAGTTGTGTTAAAAGCAGAATTTTCATTTCGTATCTCAGATACAATTTCCTGTGAAAGAAAATAACAATGTATTAATTTAATACAATATTTTTTATTTGTATAAATCAAGCTCTATGAATATTAAAATAAACTTTGTTAACTCTTACACGAGTCTCATCTTAAAAAAAAAAAAAATTAAATAAATAAATAAATAAATAAACAAACTTACCTCCATTGATAAGAGGTTCGAGTCCAGTTCATCAATCTGAAGGTTGAGTTCTACACAGGTAGTAGGACTCCATGGAATAGCAAAGTTATCCCATTCCATTTCGGCATAGTAGTCCATTCTCAAGTGAAGCAGAAAGCGTGTTTGAAAAAGCCTGTGTGGTCGGTGCCTTTTATAAGGACTGGGTGTGTCTTCCTGTGGAAATTCCCTGGGCGTGTCTTAACTGGAAATGATGTGATGGAAATTCCCTGAAAATGATGTAATGTATTACCTGGAAATGATACAATGCTGAAGAGTTTATAAAGTGGGTGGGACTTAGCAAAAGTGGGAGGAGCTTAGCAAAAGTGGACGGAGCTTAGTAAAAAGTGGGCGTGGCTTAACAAAAAGTGGGCGGGGCTTAGTAAAAATGGGCGTGGTTTACCAAAAAGTGGGCGGAGCTTACCAAAAAATGGTATGTGGCACTGGAGGCGCTCAAACAAGAACATTGAGGGAGGTTTACCATTTTATCTTAGCTCAGTTAAAATATCTTAATAAAGAACCAAACTCAAACATATTTTTTGTTAATATATTAGATGGTGAAGAGAGTTGTAGGAGAATTAAATTATTTCCCACGCATAAACAAATATTTGTAGGGTCGTTGTTTGAGTGGGTTATATTCACCAGATGATATTAAGAGTAAAAGGTTAAAAGGTTCATAAGGTCAGAAGGATCACAGGTGTTTAAGTGGTCTAATGAATAAGGATAACATGTCAAAAGGTTAGAAGGTTCGTAAAGAACAGGGTGAGAGAAATAGAGGTCTTTAGGGGCAATGAGGGAGGGAAAGAATTAATATGGAAGTGAATGGGTCAAAGATTAATCTGCCAGATGATATGTAGAAGAAGGATGATAGGTCTATAAGAGAAAACAAATATTTGTAGTGTTTGAGTGGTCTAATGAACAACATTAAGGATAGGTACTACAGACAAAAGGTTCATAAAGATGAGGGTGGGAGAAATAGAGGTGTTTATGATTTTTGAAAAAGACAAGGGGGTAAATGACATTAGATAGGGATTTCCCATGTTAAACGGAGGTGTCCCAGAAGCAACATTATTACACTACTACCAAAAGTGGTTTTTCAACACTATCACAAGTGCAAAAAGTGTTTTTTCCACACTAATACAAGTGCAAAAGTGGTTTCCTGCACCAACACAAGTGTGAAAAGTGGTTTTTCAACACTAACACAAGTGCGAAAAGGGGTTTTTCAACACTATCACAAGTGCAAAAAGTGTTTTTTCCACACTAATACAAGTGCAAAAGTGGTTTCCTGCACCAACACAAGTGCGAAAAGTGGTTTTTCAACACTAACACAAGTGCGAAAAGTGTTTTTCCACACGAATACAAGTGCAAAAGTGGTTTCCTGCACCAACACAAGTGCGAAAAGTGGCTTTTCAACACTAACACAAGTGCGAAAAGTGGTTTTTCAACACTAATACAAATGCAAAAAGTGTTTTTTCCACACTAATACAAGTGCAAAAGTGGTTTCCTGCACCAACACAAGTGCAAAAAGTGGTTTTTCAACACTAACACAAGTGCAAAAAGTGGTTTTTCAACACTATCACAAGTGCAAAAAGTGTTTTTTCCACAATAATACAAGTGCAAAATTGGTTTCCTGCACCAACACAAGTGCGAAAAGTGGTTTTTCAACACTAACACAAGTGCGAAAAGTGGTTTTTCAACACTAACACAAGTGCAAAAAGTGTTTTTTCCACACTAAAAAAGTGCAAAAGTGGTTTCCTGCACCAACACAAGTGCGAAAAGTGGTTTTTCAACACTAACACAAGTGCGAAAAGTGGTTTTTCAACACTAACACAAGTGCGAAAAGTGGTTTTTCAACACTATCACAAGTGCAAAAAGTGTTTTTTCCACACTAATACAAGTGCAAAAGTGGTTTCCTGCACCAACACAAGTGCGAAAAGAGGTTTTTCAACACCAACACAAGTGCGAAAATTGTTTTTTCCATACTAATACAAGTGCAAAAGTGGTTTCCTGCACCAACACAAGTGCGAAAAGAGGCTTTTCAACACTATCACAAGTGTGAAAAGTGGTTTTTCAACACTATCACAAGTGCAAAAAGCGTTTTTTCCACACTAATACAAGTGCAAAAGTGGTCTCCTGCACCAACACAAGTGCGAAAAGTGGTTTTTCAACACTAACACAAGTGCGAAAAGTGGTTTTTCAACACTAACACAAGTGCGAAAAGTGGTTTTTCAACACTATCACAAGTGCAAAAAATGTTTTTTCCACACTAATACAAGTGCAAAAGTGGTTTCCTGCACCAACACAGGTGCGAAAAGTGGTTTTTCAACACTAACACAAGTGCAAAAAGTGGTTTTTCAACACTATCACAAGTGCAAAAAGTGTTTTTTCCACACTAATACAAGTACAAAAGTGGTTTCCTGCACCAACACAAGTGCGAAAAGTGGTTTTTCAACACTAACACAAGTGCGAAAAGTGGTTTTTCAACACTAACACAAGTGCGAAAAGTGGTTTTTCCACACTAATACAAGTGCAAAAGTGGTTTCCTGCACCAACACAAGTGCGAAAAGTGGTTTTTCAACACCAACACAAGTGCGAAAAGTGGTTTTTCAACACTATCACAAGTGCAAAAAGTGTTTTTTCAACACTAATACAAGTGCAAAAGTGGTTTCCTGCACCAACACAAGTGCGAAAAGTGGTTTTTCAACACTAACACAAGTGCGGAAAGTGGTTTTTCAACACTAACACAAGTACGAAAAGTCGTTTTTCAACACTATCACAAGTGCAAAAAGTTTTTTTTCCACACTAATACAAGTGCAAAAGTGGTTTCCTGCACCAACACAAGTGCGAAAAGTGGTTTTTCAACACTAACACAAGTGCGAAAAGTGGTTTTTCAACAATAACACAAGTGCGAAAAGTGTTTTTTCCACACTAATACAAGTGCAAAAGTGGTTTTCTGCACCAACACAAGTGTGAAAAGTGGTTTTTCAACACTAACACAAGTGCGAAAAGTGGTTTTTCAACACTATCGCAAGTGCAAAAAGTGTTTTTTCCACACTAATACAAGTGCAAAAGTGGTTTCCTGCACCAACACAAGTGCGAAAAGTGGTTTTTCAACACTAACGCAAGTGCGAAATGTGGTTTTTCAACACTAACACAAGTGCGAAAAGTGGTTTTTCAACACTATCACAAGTGCAAAAAGTGTTTTTTCCACACTAATACAAGTGCAAAAGTGGTTTCCTGCACCAACACAAGTGTGAAAAGTGGTTTTTCAACACTAACACAAGTGCGAAAAGGGGTTTTTCAACACTATCACAAGTGCAAAAAGTGTTTTTTCCACACTAATACAAGTGCAAAAGTGGTTTCCTGCACCAACACAAGTGCGAAAAGTGGTTTTTCAACACTAACACAAGTGCGAAAAGTGTTTTTCCACACGAATACAAGTGCAAAAGTGGTTTCCTGCACCAACACAAGTGCGAAAAGTGGCTTTTCAACACTAACACAAGTGCGAAAAGTGGTTTTTCAACACTAATACAAATGCAAAAAGTGTTTTTTCCACACTAATACAAGTGCAAAAGTGGTTTCCTGCACCAACACAAGTGCGAAAAGTGGTTTTTCAACACTAACACAAGTGCAAAAAGTGGTTTTTCAACACTATCACAAGTGCAAAAAGTGTTTTATCCACAATAATACAAGTGCAAAATTGGTTTCCTGCACCAACACAAGTGCGAAAAGTGGTTTTTCAACACTAACACAAGTGCGAAAAGTGGTTTTTCAACACTAACACAAGTGCAAAAAGTGTTTTTTCCACACTAAAAAAGTGCAAAAGTGGTTTCCTGCACCAACACAAGTGCGAAAAGTGGTTTTTCAACACTAACACAAGTGCGAAAAGTGGTTTTTCAACACTAACACAAGTGCGAAAAGTGGTTTTTCAACACTATCACAAGTGCAAAAAGTGTTTTTTCCACACTAATACAAGTGCAAAAGTGGTTTCCTGCACCAACACAAGTGCGAAAAGTGGTTTTTCAACACCAACACAAGTGCGAAAATTGTTTTTTCCACACTAATACAAGTGCAAAAGTGGTTTCCTGCACCAACACAAGTGCGAAAAGAGGCTTTTCAACACTATCACAAGTGTGAAAAGTGGTTTTTCAACACTATCACAAGTGCAAAAAGCGTTTTTTCCACACTAATACAAGTGCAAAAGTGGTTTCCTGCACCAACACAAGTGCGAAAAGTGGTTTTTCAACACTAACACAAGTGCGAAAAGTGGTTTTTCAACACTAACACAAGTGCGAAAAGTGGTTTTTCAACACTATCACAAGTGCAAAAAATGTTTTTTCCACACTAATACAAGTGCAAAAGTGGTTTCCTGCACCAACACAGGTGCGAAAAGTGGTTTTTCAACACTAACACAAGTGCAAAAAGTGGTTTTTCAACACTATCACAAGTGCAAAAAGTGTTTTTTCCACACTAATACAAGTACAAAAGTGGTTTCCTGCACCAACACAAGTGCGAAAAGTGGTTTTTCAACACTAACACAAGTGCGAAAAGTGGTTTTTCAACACTAACACAAGTGCGAAAAGTGGTTTTTCCACACTAATACAAGTGCAAAAGTGGTTTCCTGCACCAACACAAGTGCGAAAAGTGGTTTTTCAACACTAACACAAGTGCGAAAAGTGGTTTTTCAACACTATCACAAGTGCAAAAAGTGTTTTTTCAACACTAATACAAGTGCAAAAGTGGTTTCCTGCACCAACACAAGTGCGAAAAGTGGTTTTTCAACACTAACACAAGTGCGGAAAGTGGTTTTTCAACACTAACACAAGTACGAAAAGTCGTTTTTCAACACTATCACAAGTGCAAAAAGTTTTTTTTCCACACTAATACAAGTGCAAAAGTGGTTTCCTGCACCAACACAAGTGCGAAAAGTGGTTTTTCAACACTAACACAAGTGCGAAAAGTGGTTTTTCAACAATAACACAAGTGCGAAAAGTGTTTTTTCCACACTAATACAAGTGCAAAAGTGGTTTTCTGCACCAACACAAGTGTGAAAAGTGGTTTTTCAACACTAACACAAGTGCAAAAAGTGGTTTTTCAACACTATCGCAAGTGCAAAAAGTGTTTTTTCCACACTAATACAAGTGCAAAAGTGGTTTCCTGCACCAACACAAGTGCGAAAAGTGGTTTTTCAACACTAACGCAAGTGCGAAATGTGGTTTTTCAACACTAACACAAGTGCGAAAAGTGGTTTTTCAACACTATCACAAGTGCAAAAAGTGTTTTTTCCACACTAATACAAGTGCAAAAGTGGTTTCCTGCACCAACACAAGTGCGAAAAGTGGTTTTTCAACACTAACACAAGTGCGAAAAGTGGTTTTTCAACACTAACACAAGTGCTAAAAGTGGTTTTTCAACACTATCACAAGTGCAAAAAGTGTTTTTTCTCCACTAATACAAGTGCAAAAGTGGTTTCCTGCACCAACACAAGTACGAAAAGTGGTTTTTCAACACTAACACAAGTGCAAAAAGTGGTTTTTCAACACTAACACAAGTGCGAAAAGTGGTTTTTCAACACTATCACAAGTGCAAAAAGTGTTTTTTCCACACTAATACAAGTGCAAAAGTGGTTTCCTGCACCAACACAAGTGCGAAAAGTGGTTTTTCAACACTAACACAAGTGCCAAAAGTGGTTTTTCAACACTATCACAAGTGCAAAAAGTGTTTTTTCCACACTAATACAAGTGCAAAAGTGGTTTCCTGCACCAACACAAGTGTGAAAAGTGGTTTTTCAACACTAACACAAGTGCGAAAAGGGGTTTTTCAACACTATCACAAGTGCAAAAAGTGTTTTTTCCACACTAATACAAGTGCAAAAGTGGTTTCCTGCACCAACACAAGTGCGAAAAGTGGTTTTTCAACACTAACACAAGTGCGAAAAGTGTTTTTTCCACACGAATACAAGTGCAAAAGTGGTTTCCTGCACCAACACAAGTGCGAAAAGTGGCTTTTCAACACTAACACAAGTGCGAAAAGTGGTTTTTCAACACTAATACAAATGCAAAAAGTGTTTTTTCCACACTAATACAAGTGCAAAAGTGGTTTCCTGCACCAACACAAATGCGAAAAGTGGTTTTTCAACACTAACACAAGTGCAAAAAGTGGTTTTTCAACACTATCACAAGTGCAAAAAGTGTTTTTTCCACAATAATACAAGTGCAAAATTGGTTTCCTGCACCAACACAAGTGCGAAAAGTGGTTTTTCAACACTAACACAAGTGCAAAAAGTGGTTTTTCAACACTAACACAAGTGCGAAAGGTGGTTTTTCAACACTATCACAAGTGCAAAAAGTGTTTTTTCCACACTAATACAAGTGCAAAAGTGGTTTCCTGCACCAACACAAGTGCGAAAAGTGGTTTTTCAACACTAACACAAGTGCGAAAAGTGTTTTTTCCACACTAATACAAGTGCAAAAGTGGTTTCCTGCACCAACACAAGTGCGAAAAGAGGCTTTTCAACACTATCACAAGTGTGAAAAGTGGTTTTTCAACACTATCACAAGTGCAAAAAGTGTTTTTTCCACACTAATACAAGTGCAAAAGTGGTTTCCTGCACCAACACAAGTGCGAAAAGTGGTTTTTCAACATTAACACAAGTGCGAATAGTGGTTTTTCAACACTAACACAAGTGCGAAAAGTGGTTTTTCAACACTAATACAAGTACAAAAGTGGTTTCCTGCACCAACACAAGTGCGAAAAGTGGTTTTTCAACACTAACACAAGTGCGAAAAGTGGTTTTTCAACACTAACACAAGTACGAAAAGTCGTTTTTCAACACTATCACAAGTGCAAAAAGTTTTTTTTACACACTAATACAAGTGCAAAAGTGGTTTCCTGCACCAACACAAGTGCGAAAAGTGGTTTTTCACACTAACACAAGTGCGAAAAGTGGTTTTTCAACACTAATACAAGTGTGAAAAGTGGTTTTCCACACTAATACAAGTGCAAAAGTGGTTTCCTGCACCAACACAAGTGCGAAAAGTGGTTTTTCAACACTAACACAAGTGCCAAAAGTGGTTTTTCAACACTATCACAAGTGCAAAAAGTGTTTTTTCCACACTAATACAAGTGCAAAAGTGGTTTCCTGCACCAACACAAGTGCGAAAAGTGGTTTTTCAACACTAACACAAGCGCGAAAAGTGGTTTTTCAACACTAACACAAGTGCGAAAAGGGTTTTTTCAACACTATCACAAGTGCAAAAAGTGTTTTTTCCACACTAATACAAGTGCAAAAGTGGTTTCCTGCACCAACACAAGTGCGAAAAGTGGTATTTCAACACTAACACAAGTGCAAAAAGTGTTTTTTCCACACTAATACAAGTGCAAAAGTGGTTTCCTGCACCAACACAAGAGCGAAAAGTGGCTTTTCAACACTAACACAAGTGCGAAAAGTGGTTTTTCAACACTAACACAAGTGCGAAAAGTGGTTTTTCAACACTAATACAAGTACAAAAGTGGTTTCCTGCACCAACACAAGTGCGAAAAGTGGTTTTTCAACACTAACACAAGTGCGAAAAGTGGTTTTTCAACACTAACACAAGTACGAAAAGTCGTTTTTCAACACTATCACAAGTGCAAAAAGTTTTTTTCCCACACTAATACAAGTGCAAAAGTGGTTTCCTGCACCAACACAAGTGCGAAAAGTGGTTTTTCACACTAACACAAGTGCGAAAAGTGGTTTTTCAACACTAATACAAGTGTGAAAAGTGGTTTTCCACACTAATACAAGTGCAAAAGTGGTTTCCTGCACCAACACAAGTGCGAAAAGTGGTTTTTCAACACTAACACAAGTGCCAAAAGTGGTTTTTCAACACTATCACAAGTGCAAAAAGTGTTTTTTCCACACTAATACAAATGCAAAAGTGGTTTCCTGCACCAACACAAGTGCGAAAAGTGGTTTTTCAACACTAACACAAGTGCGAAAAGTGGTTTTTCAACACTAACACAAGTGCGAAAAGGGGTTTTTCAACACTATCACAAGTGCAAAAAGTGTTTTTTCCACACTAATACAAGTGCAAAAGTGGTTTCCTGCACCAACACAAGTGCGAAAAGTGGTTTTTCAACACTAACACAAGTGCGAAAAGTGTTTTTTCCACACTAATACAAGTGCAAAAGTGGTTTCCTGCACCAACACAAGAGCGAAAAGTGGCTTTTCAACACTAACACAAGTGCGAAAAGTGGTTTTTCAACACTATCACAAGTGCAAAAAGTGGTTTTTCCACACTAATACAAGTGCAAAAGTGGTTTCCTGCACAAACACAAGTGCGAAAAGTGGTTTTTCAACACTAATACAAGTGCAAAAGTGGTTTCCTGCACCAACACAAGTGCGAAAAGTGGTTTTTCAACACTATCACAAGTGCAAAAAGTGTTTTTTCCACACTAATACAAGTGCAAAATTGGTTTCCTGCACCAACACAAGTGCGAAAAGTGGTTTTTCAACACTAACACAAGTGCGAAAAGTGGTTTTTCAACACTATCACAAGTGCAAAAAGTGTTTTTTCCACACTAATACAAGTGCAAAAGTGGTTTCCTGCACCAACACAAGTGCGAAAAGTGGTTTTTCAACACTAACACAAGTGCGGAAAGTGGTTTTTCAACACTAACACAAGTGCGAAAAGTCGTTTTTCAACACTATCACAAGTGCAAAAAGTGTTTTTTCTACACTAATACAAGGGCAAAAGTGGTTTCCTGCACCAACACAAGTGCGAAAAGTGGTTTTTCAACACCAACACAAGTGCGAAAAGTGGTTTTTCAACACTAACATAAGTGCGAAAAGTGGTTTTTCCACACTAATACAAGTGCAAAAGTGGTTTCCTGCACCAACACAAGTGCGAAAAGTGGTTTTTCAACACTAACACAAGTGCCAAAAGTGGTTTTTCAACACTATCACAAGTGAAAAAAGTGGTTTTTCCACACTAATACAAGTGCAAAAATGGTTTCCTGCACCAACACAAGTGCGAAAAGTGGTTTTTTAACACTAACACAAGTGCGAAAAGTGGTTTTTCAACACTAACACAAGTGCGAAAAGTGTTTTTTCCACACTAAGACAAGTGCAAAAGTGGGTTCCTGCACCAACACAAGTGCAAAAAGTGGTTTTTCAACACTAACACAAGTGCGAAAAATGGTTTTTCAACACTAACACAAGTGCGAAAAGTGGTTTTTCAACACTATCACAAGTGCAAAAAGTGTTTTTTCCACACTAATACAAGTGCAAAAGTGGTTTCCTGCACCAACACAAGTGCGAAAAGTGGTTTTTCAACACTAACACAAGTGCCAAAAGTGGTTTTTCAACACTATCACAAGTGCAAAAAGTGTTTTTTCCACACTAATACAAGTGCAAAAGTGGCTTCCTGCACCAAGACAAGTGCGAAAAGTGGTTTTTCAACACTAACACAAGTGCGAAAGTGGTTTTTCAACACTTAAAAAGTGCAAAAGTGGTTTCCTGCACCAACACAAGTGCGAAAAGTGGTTTTTCAACACTAACACAAGTGCGAAAAGTGGTTTTTCAACACTAACACAAGTGCGAAAAGTGGTTTTTCAACACTATCACAAGTGCAGAAAGTGTTTTTTCCACACTAATAAAAGTGCAAAAGTGGTTTCCTGCACCAACACAAGTGCGAAAAGTGGTTTTTCAACACTAACACAAGTGCGAAAAGTGTTTTTTCCACACTAATACAAGTTTAAAAGTGGTTTCCTGCACCAACACAAGTGCGAAAAGTGGCTTTTCAACACTATCACAAGTGCGAAAAGTGGTTTTTCAACACTATCACAAGTGCAAAAAGTGTTTTTTCCACACTAATACAAGTGCAAAAGTGGTTTCCTGCACCAACACAAGTGCGAAAAGTGGTTTTTCAACACTAACACAAGTGCGAAAAGTGGTTTTTCAACACTCACACAAGTGCGAAAAGTGGTTTTTCAACACTATCACAAGTGCAAAAAATGTTTTTTCCACACTAATACAAGTGCAAAAGTGGTTTCCTGCACCAACACAGGTGCGAAAAGTGGTTTTTCAACACTAACACAAGTGCGAAAAGTGGTTTTTCAACACTATCACAAGTGCAAAAAGTGTTTTTTCCACACTAATACAAGTGCAAAAGTGGTTTCCTGCACCAACACAAGTGCGAAAAGTGGTTTTTCAACACTAACACAAGTGCGAAAAGTGGTTTTTCAACACTAACACAAGTGCGAAAAGTGGTTTTTCCACACTAATACAAGTGCAAAAGTGGTTTCCTGCACCAACACAAGTGCGAAAAGTGGTTTTTCAACACTAACACAAGTGCGAAAAGTGGTTTTTCAACACTATCACAAGTGCAAAAAGTGTTTTTTCAACACTAATACAAGTGCAAAAGTAGTTTCCTGCACCAACACAAGTGCGAAAAGTGGTTTTTCAACACTAACACAAGTGCGGAAAGTGGTTTTTCAACACTAACACAAGTACGAAAAATCGTTTTTCAACACTATCACAAGTGCAAAAAGTGTTTTTTCCACACTAATTCAAATGCAAAAGTGGTTTCCTGCACCAACACAAGTGCGAAAAGTGGTTTTTCAACACTAACACAAGTGCGAAAAGTGTTTTTTCCACACTAATACAAGTGCAAAAGTGGTTTCCTGCACCAACACAAGTGCGAAAAGTGGCTTTTCAACACTAACACAAGTGCGAAAAGTGGTTTTTCAACACTATCACAAGTGCAAAAAGTGTTTTTTCCACACTAATACAAGTGCAAAAGTGGTTTCCTGCACCAACACAAGTGCGAAAAGTGGTTTTTCAACACTAACACAAGTGCGGAAAGTGGTTTTTCAACACTAACACAAGTGCGAAAAGTCGTTTTTCAACACTATCACAAGTGCAAAAAGAGTTTTTTCTACACTAATACAAGGGCAAAAGTGGTTTCCTGCACCAACACAAGTGCGAAAAGTGGTTTTTCAACACCAACACAAGTGCGAAAAGTGGTTTTTCAACACTAACATAAGTGCGAAAAGTGGTTTTTCCACACTAATACAAGTGCAAAAGTGGTTTCCTGCACCAACACAAGTGCGAAAAGTGGTTTTTCAACACTAACACAAGTGCCAAAAGTGGTTTTTCAACACTATCACAAGTGAAAAAAGTGGTTTTTCCACACTAATACAAGTGCAAAAGTGGTTTCCTGCACCAACACAAGTGTGAAAAGTGGTTTTTTAACACTAACACAAGTGCGAAAAGTGGTTTTTCAACACTAACACAAGTGCGAAAAGTGTTTTTTCCACACTAAGACAAGTGCAAAAGTGGGTTCCTGCACCAACACAAGTGCGAAAAGTGGTTTTTCAACACTAACACAAGTGCGAAAAATGGTTTTTCAACACTAACACAAGTGCGAAAAGTGGTTTTTCAACACTATCACAAGTGCAAAAAGTGTTTTTTCCACACTAATACAAGTGCAAAAGTGGTTTCCTGCACCAACACAAGTGCGAAAAGTGGTTTTTCAACACTAACACAAGTGCCAAAAGTGGTTTTTCAACACTATCACAAGTGCAAAAAGTGTTTTTTCCACACTAATACAAGTGCAAAAGTGGCTTCCTGCACCAAGACAAGTGCGAAAAGTGGTTTTTCAACACTAACACAAGTGCGAAAAGTGGTTTTTCAACACTTAAAAAGTGCAAAAGTGGTTTCCTGCACCAACACAAGTGCGAAAAGTGGTTTTTCAACACTAACACAAGTGCGAAAAGTGGTTTTTCAACACTAACACAAGTGCGAAAAGTGGTTTTTCAACACTATCACAAGTGCAGAAAGTGTTTTTTCCACACTAATAAAAGTGCAAAAGTGGTTTCCTGCACCAACACAAGTGCGAAAAGTGGTTTTTCAACACTAACACAAGTGCGAAAAGTGTTTTTTCCACACTAATACAAGTTTAAAAGTGGTTTCCTGCACCAACACAAGTGCGAAAAGTGGCTTTTCAACACTATCACAAGTGCGAAAAGTGGTTTTTCAACACTATCACAAGTGCAAAAAGTGTTTTTTCCACACTAATACAAGTGCAAAAGTGGTTTCCTGCACCAACACAAGTGCGAAAAGTGGTTTTTCAACACTAACACAAGTGCGAAAAGTGGTTTTTCAACACTCACACAAGTGCGAAAAGTGGTTTTTCAACACTATCACAAGTGCAAAAAATGTTTTTTCCACACTAATATAAGTGCAAAAGTGGTTTCCTGCACCAACACAGGTGCGAAAAGTGGTTTTTCAACACTAACACAAGTGCGAAAAGTGGTTTTTCAACTCTATCACAAGTGCAAAAAGTGTTTTTTCCACACTAATACAAGTGCAAAAGTGGTTTCCTGCACCAACACAAGTGCGAAAAGTGGTTTTTCAACACTAACACAAGTGCGAAAAGTGGTTTTTCAACACTAACACAAGTGCGAAAAGTGGTTTTTCCACACTAATACAAGTGCAAAAGTGGTTTCCTGCACCAACACAAGTGCGAAAAGTGGTTTTTCAACACTAACACAAGTGCGAAAAGTGGTTTTTCAACACTATCACAAGTGCAAAAAGTGTTTTTTCAACACTAATACAAGTGCAAAAGTGGTTTCCTGCACCAACACAAGTGCGAAAAGTGGTTTTTCAACACTAACACAAGTGCGGAAAGTGGTTTTTCAACACTAACACAAGTACGAAAAATCGTTTTTCAACACTATCACAAGTGCAAAAAGTGTTTTTTCCACACTAATACAAGTGCAAAAGTGGTTTCCTGCACCAACACAAGTGCGAAAAGTGGTTTTTCACACTAACACAAGTGCGAAAAGTGGTTTTTCAACACTAACACAAGTGCGAAAAGTGGTTTTTCAACACTATCACAAGTGCAAAAAGTGTTTTTTCAACACTAATACAAGTGCAAAAGTGGTTTCCTGCACCAACACAAGTGCGAAAAGTGGTTTTTCAACACTAACACAAGTGCGGAAAGTGGTTTTTCAACACTAACACAAGTACGAAAAGTCGTTTTTCAACACTATCACAAGTGCAAAAAGTTTTTTTTCCACACTAATACAAGTGCAAAAGTGGTTTCCTGCACCAACACAAGTGCGAAAAGTGGTTTTTCAACACTAACACAAGTGCGAAAAGTGGTTTTTCAACAATAACACAAGTGCGAAAAGTGTTTTTTCCACACTAATACAAGTGCAAAAGTGGTTTTCTGCACCAACACAAGTGTGAAAAGTGGTTTTTCAACACTAACACAAGTGCGAAAAGTGGTTTTTCAACACTATCGCAAGTGCAAAAAGTGTTTTTTCCACACTAATACAAGTGCAAAAGTGGTTTCCTGCACCAACACAAGTGCGAAAAGTGGTTTTTCAACACTAACGCAAGTGCGAAATGTGGTTTTTCAACACTAACACAAGTGCGAAAAGTGGTTTTTCAACACTATCACAAGTGCAAAAAGTGTTTTTTCCACACTAATACAAGTGCAAAAGTGGTTTCCTGCACCAACACAAGTGCGAAAAGTGGTTTTTCAACACTAACACAAGTGCGAAAAGTGGTTTTTCAACACTAACACAAGTGCTAAAAGTGGTTTTTCAACACTATCACAAGTGCAAAAAGTGTTTTTTCTCCACTAATACAAGTGCAAAAGTGGTTTCCTGCACCAACACAAGTACGAAAAGTGGTTTTTCAACACTAACACAAGTGCAAAAAGTGGTTTTTCAACACTAACACAAGTGCGAAAAGTGGTTTTTCAACACTATCACAAGTGCAAAAAGTGTTTTTTCCACACTAATACAAGTGCAAAAGTGGTTTCCTGCACCAACACAAGTGCGAAAAGTGGTTTTTCAACACTAACACAAGTGCCAAAAGTGGTTTTTCAACACTATCACAAGTGCAAAAAGTGTTTTTTCCACACTAATACAAGTGCAAAAGTGGTTTCCTGCACCAACACAAGTGTGAAAAGTGGTTTTTCAACACTAACACAAGTGCGAAAAGGGGTTTTTCAACACTATCACAAGTGCAAAAAGTGTTTTTTCCACACTAATACAAGTGCAAAAGTGGTTTCCTGCACCAACACAAGTGCGAAAAGTGGTTTTTCAACACTAACACAAGTGCGAAAAGTGTTTTTTCCACACGAATACAAGTGCAAAAGTGGTTTCCTGCACCAACACAAGTGCGAAAAGTGGCTTTTCAACACTAACACAAGTGCGAAAAGTGGTTTTTCAACACTAATACAAATGCAAAAAGTGTTTTTTCCACACTAATACAAGTGCAAAAGTGGTTTCCTGCACCAACACAAATGCGAAAAGTGGTTTTTCAACACTAACACAAGTGCAAAAAGTGGTTTTTCAACACTATCACAAGTGCAAAAAGTGTTTTTTCCACAATAATACAAGTGCAAAATTGGTTTCCTGCACCAACACAAGTGCGAAAAGTGGTTTTTCAACACTAACACAAGTGCAAAAAGTGGTTTTTCAACACTAACACAAGTGCGAAAGGTGGTTTTTCAACACTATCACAAGTGCAAAAAGTGTTTTTTCCACACTAATACAAGTGCAAAAGTGGTTTCCTGCACCAACACAAGTGCGAAAAGTGGTTTTTCAACACTAACACAAGTGCGAAAAGTGTTTTTTCCACACTAATACAAGTGCAAAAGTGGTTTCCTGCACCAACACAAGTGCGAAAAGAGGCTTTTCAACACTATCACAAGTGTGAAAAGTGGTTTTTCAACACTATCACAAGTGCAAAAAGTGTTTTTTCCACACTAATACAAGTGCAAAAGTGGTTTCCTGCACCAACACAAGTGCGAAAAGTGGTTTTTCAACATTAACACAAGTGCGAATAGTGGTTTTTCAACACTAACACAAGTGCGAAAAGTGGTTTTTCAACACTAATACAAGTACAAAAGTGGTTTCCTGCACCAACACAAGTGCGAAAAGTGGTTTTTCAACACTAACACAAGTGCGAAAAGTGGTTTTTCAACACTAACACAAGTACGAAAAGTCGTTTTTCAACACTATCACAAGTGCAAAAAGTTTTTTTTACACACTAATACAAGTGCAAAAGTGGTTTCCTGCACCAACACAAGTGCGAAAAGTGGTTTTTCACACTAACACAAGTGCGAAAAGTGGTTTTTCAACACTAATACAAGTGTGAAAAGTGGTTTTCCACACTAATACAAGTGCAAAAGTGGTTTCCTGCACCAACACAAGTGCGAAAAGTGGTTTTTCAACACTAACACAAGTGCCAAAAGTGGTTTTTCAACACTATCACAAGTGCAAAAAGTGTTTTTTCCACACTAATACAAGTGCAAAAGTGGTTTCCTGCACCAACACAAGTGCGAAAAGTGGTTTTTCAACACTAACACAAGCGCGAAAAGTGGTTTTTCAACACTAACACAAGTGCGAAAAGGGTTTTTTCAACACTATCACAAGTGCAAAAAGTGTTTTTTCCACACTAATACAAGTGCAAAAGTGGTTTCCTGCACCAACACAAGTGCGAAAAGTGGTATTTCAACACTAACACAAGTGCAAAAAGTGTTTTTTCCACACTAATACAAGTGCAAAAGTGGTTTCCTGCACCAACACAAGAGCGAAAAGTGGCTTTTCAACACTAACACAAGTGCGAAAAGTGGTTTTTCAACACTAACACAAGTGCGAAAAGTGGTTTTTCAACACTAATACAAGTACAAAAGTGGTTTCCTGCACCAACACAAGTGCGAAAAGTGGTTTTTCAACACTAACACAAGTGCGAAAAGTGGTTTTTCAACACTAACACAAGTACGAAAAGTCGTTTTTCAACACTATCACAAGTGCAAAAAGTTTTTTTCCCACACTAATACAAGTGCAAAAGTGGTTTCCTGCACCAACACAAGTGCGAAAAGTGGTTTTTCACACTAACACAAGTGCGAAAAGTGGTTTTTCAACACTAATACAAGTGTGAAAAGTGGTTTTCCACACTAATACAAGTGCAAAAGTGGTTTCCTGCACCAACACAAGTGCGAAAAGTGGTTTTTCAACACTAACACAAGTGCCAAAAGTGGTTTTTCAACACTATCACAAGTGCAAAAAGTGTTTTTTCCACACTAATACAAATGCAAAAGTGGTTTCCTGCACCAACACAAGTGCGAAAAGTGGTTTTTCAACACTAACACAAGTGCGAAAAGTGGTTTTTCAACACTAACACAAGTGCGAAAAGGGGTTTTTCAACACTATCACAAGTGCAAAAAGTGTTTTTTCCACACTAATACAAGTGCAAAAGTGGTTTCCTGCACCAACACAAGTGCGAAAAGTGGTTTTTCAACACTAACACAAGTGCGAAAAGTGTTTTTTCCACACTAATACAAGTGCAAAAGTGGTTTCCTGCACCAACACAAGAGCGAAAAGTGGCTTTTCAACACTAACACAAGTGCGAAAAGTGGTTTTTCAACACTATCACAAGTGCAAAAAGTGGTTTTTCCACACTAATACAAGTGCAAAAGTGGTTTCCTGCACCAACACAAGTGCGAAAAGTGGTTTTTCAACACTAATACAAGTGCAAAAGTGGTTTCCTGCACCAACACAAGTGCGAAAAGTGGTTTTTCAACACTATCACAAGTGCAAAAAGTGTTTTTTCCACACTAATACAAGTGCAAAATTGGTTTCCTGCACCAACACAAGTGCGAAAAGTGGTTTTTCAACACTAACACAAGTGCGAAAAGTGGTTTTTCAACACTATCACAAGTGCAAAAAGTGTTTTTTCCACACTAATACAAGTGCAAAAGTGGTTTCCTGCACCAACACAAGTGCGAAAAGTGGTTTTTCAACACTAACACAAGTGCGGAAAGTGGTTTTTCAACACTAACACAAGTGCGAAAAGTCGTTTTTCAACACTATCACAAGTGCAAAAAGTGTTTTTTCTACACTAATACAAGGGCAAAAGTGGTTTCCTGCACCAACACAAGTGCGAAAAGTGGTTTTTCAACACCAACACAAGTGCGAAAAGTGGTTTTTCAACACTAACATAAGTGCGAAAAGTGGTTTTTCCACACTAATACAAGTGCAAAAGTGGTTTCCTGCACCAACACAAGTGCGAAAAGTGGTTTTTCAACACTAACACAAGTGCCAAAAGTGGTTTTTCAACACTATCACAAGTGAAAAAAGTGGTTTTTCCACACTAATACAAGTGCAAAAATGGTTTCCTGCACCAACACAAGTGCGAAAAGTGGTTTTTTAACACTAACACAAGTGCGAAAAGTGGTTTTTCAACACTAACACAAGTGCGAAAAGTGTTTTTTCCACACTAAGACAAGTGCAAAAGTGGGTTCCTGCACCAACACAAGTGCGAAAAGTGGTTTTTCAACACTAACACAAGTGCGAAAAATGGTTTTTCAACACTAACACAAGTGCGAAAAGTGGTTTTTCAACACTATCACAAGTGCAAAAAGTGTTTTTTCCACACTAATACAAGTGCAAAAGTGGTTTCCTGCACCAACACAAGTGCGAAAAGTGGTTTTTCAACACTAACACAAGTGCCAAAAGTGGTTTTTCAACACTATCACAAGTGCAAAAAGTGTTTTTTCCACACTAATACAAGTGCAAAAGTGGCTTCCTGCACCAAGACAAGTGCGAAAAGTGGTTTTTCAACACTAACACAAGTGCGAAAAGTGGTTTTTCAACACTTAAAAAGTGCAAAAGTGGTTTCCTGCACCAACACAAGTGCGAAAAGTGGTTTTTCAACACTAACACAAGTGCGAAAAGTGGTTTTTCAACACTAACACAAGTGCGAAAAGTGGTTTTTCAACACTATCACAAGTGCAGAAAGTGTTTTTTCCACACTAATAAAAGTGCAAAAGTGGTTTCCTGCACCAACACAAGTGCGAAAAGTGGTTTTTCAACACTAACACAAGTGCGAAAAGTGTTTTTTCCACACTAATACAAGTTTAAAAGTGGTTTCCTGCACCAACACAAGTGCGAAAAGTGGCTTTTCAACACTATCACAAGTGCGAAAAGTGGTTTTTCAACACTATCACAAGTGCAAAAAGTGTTTTTTCCACACTAATACAAGTGCAAAAGTGGTTTCCTGCACCAACACAAGTGCGAAAAGTGGTTTTTCAACACTAACACAAGTGCGAAAAGTGGTTTTTCAACACTCACACAAGTGCGAAAAGTGGTTTTTCAACACTATCACAAGTGCAAAAAATGTTTTTTCCACACTAATACAAGTGCAAAAGTGGTTTCCTGCACCAACACAGGTGCGAAAAGTGGTTTTTCAACACTAACACAAGTGCGAAAAGTGGTTTTTCAACACTATCACAAGTGCAAAAAGTGTTTTTTCCACACTAATACAAGTGCAAAAGTGGTTTCCTGCACCAACACAAGTGCGAAAAGTGGTTTTTCAACACTAACACAAGTGCGAAAAGTGGTTTTTCAACACTAACACAAGTGCGAAAAGTGGTTTTTCCACACTAATACAAGTGCAAAAGTGGTTTCCTGCACCAACACAAGTGCGAAAAGTGGTTTTTCAACACTAACACAAGTGCGAAAAGTGGTTTTTCAACACTATCACAAGTGCAAAAAGTGTTTTTTCAACACTAATGCAAGTGCAAAAGTAGTTTCCTGCACCAACACAAGTGCGAAAAGTGGTTTTTCAACACTAACACAAGTGCGGAAAGTGGTTTTTCAACACTAACACAAGTACGAAAAATCGTTTTTCAACACTATCACAAGTGCAAAAAGTGTTTTTTCCACACTAATTCAAATGCAAAAGTGGTTTCCTGCACCAACACAAGTGCGAAAAGTGGTTTTTCAACACTAACACAAGTGCGAAAAGTGTTTTTTCCACACTAATACAAGTGCAAAAGTGGTTTCCTGCACCAACACAAGTGCGAAAAGTGGCTTTTCAACACTAACACAAGTGCGAAAAGTGGTTTTTCAACACTATCACAAGTGCAAAAAGTGTTTTTTCCACACTAATACAAGTGCAAAAGTGGTTTCCTGCACCAACACAAGTGCGAAAAGTGGTTTTTCAACACTAACACAAGTGCGGAAAGTGGTTTTTCAACACTAACACAAGTGCGAAAAGTCGTTTTTCAACACTATCACAAGTGCAAAAAGAGTTTTTTCTACACTAATACAAGGGCAAAAGTGGTTTCCTGCACCAACACAAGTGCGAAAAGTGGTTTTTCAACACCAACACAAGTGCGAAAAGTGGTTTTTCAACACTAACATAAGTGCGAAAAGTGGTTTTTCCACACTAATACAAGTGCAAAAGTGGTTTCCTGCACCAACACAAGTGCGAAAAGTGGTTTTTCAACACTAACACAAGTGCCAAAAGTGGTTTTTCAACACTATCACAAGTGAAAAAAGTGGTTTTTCCACACTAATACAAGTGCAAAAGTGGTTTCCTGCACCAACACAAGTGCGAAAAGTGGTTTTTTAACACTAACACAAGTGCGAAAAGTGGTTTTTCAACACTAACACAAGTGCGAAAAGTGTTTTTTCCACACTAAGACAAGTGCAAAAGTGGGTTCCTGCACCAACACAAGTGCGAAAAGTGGTTTTTCAACACTAACACAAGTGCGAAAAATGGTTTTTCAACACTAACACAAGTGCGAAAAGTGGTTTTTCAACACTATCACAAGTGCAAAAAGTGTTTTTTCCACACTAATACAAGTGCAAAAGTGGTTTCCTGCACCAACACAAGTGCGAAAAGTGGTTTTTCAACACTAACACAAGTGCCAAAAGTGGTTTTTCAACACTATCACAAGTGCAAAAAGTGTTTTTTCCACACTAATACAAGTGCAAAAGTGGCTTCCTGCACCAAGACAAGTGCGAAAAGTGGTTTTTCAACACTAACACAAGTGCGAAAAGTGGTTTTTCAACACTTAAAAAGTGCAAAAGTGGTTTCCTGCACCAACACAAGTGCGAAAAGTGGTTTTTCAACACTAACACAAGTGCGAAAAGTGGTTTTTCAACACTAACACAAGTGCGAAAAGTGGTTTTTCAACACTATCACAAGTGCAGAAAGTGTTTTTTCCACACTAATAAAAGTGCAAAAGTGGTTTCCTGCACCAACACAAGTGCGAAAAGTGGTTTTTCAACACTAACACAAGTGCGAAAAGTGTTTTTTCCACACTAATACAAGTTTAAAAGTGGTTTCCTGCACCAACACAAGTGCGAAAAGTGGCTTTTCAACACTATCACAAGTGCGAAAAGTGGTTTTTCAACACTATCACAAGTGCAAAAAGTGTTTTTTCCACACTAATACAAGTGCAAAAGTGGTTTCCTGCACCAACACAAGTGCGAAAAGTGGTTTTTCAACACTAACACAAGTGCGAAAAGTGGTTTTTCAACACTCACACAAGTGCGAAAAGTGGTTTTTCAACACTATCACAAGTGCAAAAAATGTTTTTTCCACACTAATACAAGTGCAAAAGTGGTTTCCTGCACCAACACAGGTGCGAAAAGTGGTTTTTCAACACTAACACAAGTGCGAAAAGTGGTTTTTCAACACTATCACAAGTGCAAAAAGTGTTTTTTCCACACTAATACAAGTGCAAAAGTGGTTTCCTGCACCAACACAAGTGCGAAAAGTGGTTTTTCAACACTAACACAAGTGCGAAAAGTGGTTTTTCAACACTAACACAAGTGCGAAAAGTGGTTTTTCCACACTAATACAAGTGCAAAAGTGGTTTCCTGCACCAACACAAGTGCGAAAAGTGGTTTTTCAACACTAACACAAGTGCGAAAAGTGGTTTTTCAACACTATCACAAGTGCAAAAAGTGTTTTTTCAACACTAATACAAGTGCAAAAGTGGTTTCCTGCACCAACACAAGTGCGAAAAGTGGTTTTTCAACACTAACACAAGTGCGGAAAGTGGTTTTTCAACACTAACACAAGTACGAAAAATCGTTTTTCAACACTATCACAAGTGCAAAAAGTGTTTTTTCCACACTAATACAAGTGCAAAAGTGGTTTCCTGCACCAACACAAGTGCGAAAAGTGGTTTTTCACACTAACACAAGTGCGAAAAGTGGTTTTTCCAACACTAATACAAGTGCGAAAAGTGGTTTTCCACACTAATACAAGTGCAAAAGTGGTTTCCTGCACCAACACAAGTGCGAAAAGTGGTTTTTCAACACTAACACAAGTGCCAAAAGTGGTTTTTCAACACTATCACAAGTGCAAAAAGTGTTTTTTCCACACTAATACAAGTGCAAAAGTGGTTTCCTGCACCAACACAAGTGCGAAAAGTGGTTTTTCAACACTAACACAAGTGCGAAAAGTGGTTTTTCAACACTAACACAAGTGCGAAAAGGGGTTTTTCAACACTATCACAAGTGCAAAAAGTGTTTTTTCCACACTAATTCAAATGCAAAAGTGGTTTCCTGCACCAACACAAGTGCGAAAAGTGGTTTTTCAACACTAACACAAGTGCGAAAAGTGTTTTTTCCACACTAATACAAGTGCAAAAGTGGTTTCCTGCACCAACACAAGTGCGAAAAGTGGCTTTTCAACACTAACACAAGTGCGAAAAGTGGTTTTTCAACACTATCACAAGTGCAAAAAGTGTTTTTTCCACACTAATACAAGTGCAAAAGTGGTTTCCTGCACCAACACAAGTGCGAAAAGTGGTTTTTCAACACTAATACAAGTGCAAAAGTGGTTTCCTGCACCAACACAAGTGCAAAAAGTGTTTTTTCCACACTAATACAAGTGCAAAAGTGGTTGCCTGCACCAACACAAGTGCGAAAAGTGGTTTTTCAACACTAACACAAGTGCGAAAAGTGGTTTTTCAACACTAACACAAGTGGGAAAAGTGGTTTTTCAACACTATCACAAGTGCAAAAAGTGTTTTTTCTCCACTAATACAAGTGCAAAAGTGGTTTACTGCACCAACACAAGTACGAAAAGTGGTTTTTCAACACTAACACAAGTGCGAAAAGTGGTTTTTCAACACTAACACAAGTGCGAAAAGTGGTTTTTCAACACTATCACAAGTGCAAAAAGTGTTTTTTCCACACTAATACAAGTGCAAAAGTGGTTTCCTGCACCAACACAAGTGCGAAAAGTGGTTTTTCAACACTAACACAAGTGCGAAAAGGGGTTTTTCAACACTATCACAAGTGCAAAAAGTGTTTTTTCCACACTAATACAAGTGCAAAAGTGGTTTCCTGCACCAGCACAAGTGCGAAAAGTGGTTTTTCAACACTAACACAAGTGCGAAAAGTGTTTTTTCCACACGAATACAAGTGCAAAAGTGGTTTCCTGCACCAACACAAGTGCGAAAAGTGGTTTTTCAACACTAACACAAGTGCGGAAAATGGTTTTTCAACACTAACACAAGTACGAAAAGTCGTTTTTCAACACTATCACAAGTGCAAAAAGTTTTTTTTCCACACTAATACAAGTGCAAAAGTGGTTTCCTGCACCAACACAAGTGCGAAAAGTGGTTTTTCAACACTAACACAAGTGCGAAAAGTGGTTTTTCAACAATAACACAAGTGCGAAAAGTGTTTTTTCCACACTAATACAAGTGCAAAAGTGGTTTTCTGCACCAACACAAGTGTGAAAAGTGGTTTTTCAACACTAACACAAGTGCGAAAAGTGGTTTTTCAACACTATCGCAAGTGCAAAAAGTGTTTTTTCCACACTAATACAAGTGCAAAAGTGGTTTCCTGCACCAACACAAGTGCGAAAAGTGGTTTTTCAACACTAACGCAAGTGCGAAATGTGGTTTTTCAACACTAACACAAGTGCGAAAAGTGGTTTTTCAACACTATCACAAGTGCAAAAAGTGTTTTTTCCACACTAATACAAGTGCAAAAGTGGTTTCCTGCACCAACACAAGTGTGAAAAGTGGTTTTTCAACACTAACACAAGTGCGAAAAGGGGTTTTTCAACACTATCACAAGTGCAAAAAGTGTTTTTTCCACACTAATACAAGTGCAAAAGTGGTTTCCTGCACCAACACAAGTGCGAAAAGTGGTTTTTCAACACTAACACAAGTGCGAAAAGTGTTTTTCCACACGAATACAAGTGCAAAAGTGGTTTCCTGCACCAACACAAGTGCGAAAAGTGGCTTTTCAACACTAACACAAGTGCGAAAAGTGGTTTTTCAACACTAATACAAATGCAAAAAGTGTTTTTTCCACACTAATACAAGTGCAAAAGTGGTTTCCTGCACCAACACAAGTGCGAAAAGTGGTTTTTCAACACTAACACAAGTGCAAAAAGTGGTTTTTCAACACTATCACAAGTGCAAAAAGTGTTTTTTCCACAATAATACAAGTGCAAAATTGGTTTCCTGCACCAACACAAGTGCGAAAAGTGGTTTTTCAACACTAACACAAGTGCGAAAAGTGGTTTTTCAACACTAACACAAGTGCAAAAAGTGTTTTTTCCACACTAAAAAAGTGCAAAAGTGGTTTCCTGCACCAACACAAGTGCGAAAAGTGGTTTTTCAACACTAACACAAGTGCGAAAAGTGGTTTTTCAACACTAACACAAGTGCGAAAAGTGGTTTTTCAACACTATCACAAGTGCAAAAAGTGTTTTTTCCACACTAATACAAGTGCAAAAGTGGTTTCCTGCACCAACACAAGTGCGAAAAGTGGTTTTTCAACACCAACACAAGTGCGAAAATTGTTTTTTCCACACTAATACAAGTGCAAAAGTGGTTTCCTGCACCAACACAAGTGCGAAAAGAGGCTTTTCAACACTATCACAAGTGTGAAAAGTGGTTTTTCAACACTATCACAAGTGCAAAAAGCGTTTTTTCCACACTAATCCAAGTGCAAAAGTGGTTTCCTGCACCAACACAAGTGCGAAAAGTGGTTTTTCAACACTAACACAAGTGCGAAAAGTGGTTTTTCAACACTAACACAAGTGCGAAAAGTGGTTTTTCAACACTATCACAAGTGCAAAAAATGTTTTTTCCACACTAATACAAGTGCAAAAGTGGTTTCCTGCACCAACACAGGTGCGAAAAGTGGTTTTTCAACACTAACACAAGTGCAAAAAGTGGTTTTTCAACACTATCACAAGTGCAAAAAGTGTTTTTTCCACACTAATACAAGTACAAAAGTGGTTTCCTGCACCAACACAAGTGCGAAAAGTGGTTTTTCAACACTAACACAAGTGCGAAAAGTGGTTTTTCAACACTAACACAAGTGCGAAAAGTGGTTTTGCCACACTAATACAAGTGCAAAAGTGGTTTCCTGCACCAACACAAGTGCGAAAAGTGGTTTTTCAACACTAACACAAGTGCGAAAAGTGGTTTTTCAACACTATCACAAGTGCAAAAAGTGTTTTTTCAACACTAATACAAGTGCAAAAGTGGTTTCCTGCACCAACACAAGTGCGAAAAGTGGTTTTTCAACACTAACACAAGTGCGGAAAGTGGTTTTTCAACACTAACACAAGTACGAAAAGTCGTTTTTCAACACTATCACAAGTGCAAAAAGTTTTTTTTCCACACTAATACAAGTGCAAAAGTGGTTTCCTGCACCAACACAAGTGCGAAAAGTGGTTTTTCAACACTAACACAAGTGCGAAAAGTGGTTTTTCAACAATAACACAAGTGCGAAAAGTGTTTTTTCCACACTAATACAAGTGCAAAAGTGGTTATCTGCACCAACACAAGTGTGAAAAGTGGTTTTTCAACACTAACACAAGTGCGAAAAGTGGTTTTTCAACACTATCGCAAGTGCAAAAAGTGTTTTTTCCACACTAATACAAGTGCAAAAGTGGTTTCCTGCACCAACACAAGTGCGAAAAGTGGTTTTTCAACACTAACGCAAGTGCGAAATGTGGTTTTTCAACACTAACACAAGTGCGAAAAGTGGTTTTTCAACACTATCACAAGTGCAAAAAGTGTTTTTTCCACACTAATACAAGTGCAAAAGTGGTTTCCTGCACCAACACAAGTGCGAAAAGTGGTTTTTCAACACTAACACAAGTGCGAAAAATGGTTTTTCAACACTAACACAAGTGCGAAAAGTGGTTTTTCAACACTATCACAAGTGCAAAAAGTGTTTTTTCCACACTAATACAAGTGCAAAAGTGGTTTCCTGCACCAACACAAGTGCGAAAAGTGGTTTTTCAACACTAACACAAGTGCCAAAAGTGGTTTTTCAACACTATCACAAGTGCAAAAAGTGTTTTTTCCACACTAATACAAGTGCAAAAGTGGCTTCCTGCACCAAGACAAGTGCGAAAAGTGGTTTTTCAACACTAACACAAGTGCGAAAAGTGGTTTTTCAACACTTAAAAAGTGCAAAAGTGGTTTCCTGCACCAACACAAGTGCGAAAAGTGGTTTTTCAACACTAACACAAGTGCGAAAAGTGGTTTTTCAACACTAACACAAGTGCGAAAAGTGGTTTTTCAACACTATCACAAGTGCAGAAAGTGTTTTTTCCACACTAATAAAAGTGCAAAAGTGGTTTCCTGCACCAACACAAGTGCGAAAAGTGGTTTTTCAACACTAACACAAGTGCGAAAAGTGTTTTTTCCACACCAATACAAGTTTAAAAGTGGTTTCCTGCACCAACACAAGTGCGAAAAGTGGCTTTTCAACACTATCACAAGTGCGAAAAGTGGTTTTTCAACACTATCACAAGTGCAAAAAGTGTTTTTTCCACACTAATACAAGTGCAAAAGTGGTTTCCTGCACCAACACAAGTGCGAAAAGTGGTTTTTCAACACTAACACAAGTGCGAAAAGTGGTTTTTCAACACTCACACAAGTGCGAAAAGTGGTTTTTCAACACTATCACAAGTGCAAAAAATGTTTTTTCCACACTAATACAAGTGCAAAAGTGGTTTCCTGCACCAACACAGGTGCGAAAAGTGGTTTTTCAACACTAACACAAGTGCGAAAAGTGGTTTTTCAACACTATCACAAGTGCAAAAAGTGTTTTTTCCACACTAATACAAGTGCAAAAGTGGTTTCCTGCACCAACACAAGTGCGAAAAGTGGTTTTTCAACACTAACACAAGTGCGAAAAGTGGTTTTTCAACACTAACACAAGTGCGAAAAGTGGTTTTTCCACACTAATACAAGTGCAAAAGTGGTTTCCTGCACCAACACAAGTGCGAAAAGTGGTTTTTCAACACTAACACAAGTGCGAAAAGTGGTTTTTCAACACTATCACAAGTGCAAAAAGTGTTTTTTCAACACTAATACAAGTGCAAAAGTGGTTTCCTGCACCAACACAAGTGCGAAAAGTGGTTTTTCAACACTAACACAAGTGCGGAAAGTGGTTTTTCAACACTAACACAAGTACGAAAAATCGTTTTTCAACACTATCACAAGTGCAAAAAGTGTTTTTTCCACACTAATACAAGTGCAAAAGTGGTTTCCTGCACCAACACAAGTGCGAAAAGTGGTTTTTCACACTAACACAAGTGCGAAAAGTGGTTTTTTCAACACTAATACAAGTGCGAAAAGTGGTTTTCCACACTAATACAAGTGCAAAAGTGGTTTCCTGCACCAACACAAGTGCGAAAAGTGGTTTTTCAACACTAACACAAGTGCCAAAAGTGGTTTTTCAACACTATCACAAGTGCAAAAAGTGTTTTTTCCACACTAATACAAGTGCAAAAGTGGTTTCCTGCACCAACACAAGTGCGAAAAGTGGTTTTTCAACACTAACACAAGTGCGAAAAGTGGTTTTTCAACACTAACACAAGTGCGAAAAGGGGTTTTTCAACACTATCACAAGTGCAAAAAGTGTTTTTTCCACACTAATTCAAATGCAAAAGTGGTTTCCTGCACCAACACAAGTGCGAAAAGTGGTTTTTCAACACTAACACAAGTGCGAAAAGTGTTTTTTCCACACTAATACAAGTGCAAAAGTGGTTTCCTGCACCAACACAAGTGCGAAAAGTGGTTTTTCAACACTAACACAAGTGCGAAAAGTGGTTTTTCAACACTATCACAAGTGCAAAAAGTGTTTTTTCCACACTAATACAAGTGCAAAAGTGGTTTCCTGCACCAACACAAGTGCGAAAAGTGGTTTTTCAACACTAATACAAGTGCAAAAGTGGTTTCCTGCACCAACACAAGTGCAAAAAGTGTTTTTTCCACACTAATACAAGTGCAAAAGTGGTTGCCTGCACCAACACAAGTGCGAAAAGTGGTTTTTCAACACTAACACAAGTGCGAAAAGTGGTTTTTCAACACTAACACAAGTGGGAAAAGTGGTTTTTCAACACTATCACAAGTGCAAAAAGTGTTTTTTCTCCACTAATACAAGTGCAAAAGTGGTTTACTGCACCAACACAAGTACGAAAAGTGGTTTTTCAACACTAACACAAGTGCGAAAAGTGGTTTTTCAACACTAACACAAGTGCGAAAAGTGGTTTTTCAACACTATCACAAGTGCAAAAAGTGTTTTTTCCACACTAATACAAGTGCAAAAGTGGTTTCCTGCACCAACACAAGTGCGAAAAGTGGTTTTTCAACACTAACACAAGTGCGAAAAGGGGTTTTTCAACACTATCACAAGTGCAAAAAGTGTTTTTTCCACACTAATACAAGTGCAAAAGTGGTTTCCTGCACCAGCACAAGTGCGAAAAGTGGTTTTTCAACACTAACACAAGTGCGAAAAGTGTTTTTTCCACACGAATACAAGTGCAAAAGTGGTTTCCTGCACCAACACAAGTGCGAAAAGTGGTTTTTCAACACTAACACAAGTGCGGAAAGTGGTTTTTCAACACTAACACAAGTACGAAAAGTCGTTTTTCAACACTATCACAAGTGCAAAAAGTTTTTTTTCCACACTAATACAAGTGCAAAAGTGGTTTCCTGCACCAACACAAGTGCGAAAAGTGGTTTTTCAACACTAACACAAGTGCGAAAAGTGGTTTTTCAACAATAACACAAGTGCGAAAAGTGTTTTTTCCACACTAATACAAGTGCAAAAGTGGTTTTCTGCACCAACACAAGTGTGAAAAGTGGTTTTTCAACACTAACACAAGTGCGAAAAGTGGTTTTTCAACACTATCGCAAGTGCAAAAAGTGTTTTTTCCACACTAATACAAGTGCAAAAGTGGTTTCCTGCACCAACACAAGTGCGAAAAGTGGTTTTTCAACACTAACGCAAGTGCGAAATGTGGTTTTTCAACACTAACACAAGTGCGAAAAGTGGTTTTTCAACACTATCACAAGTGCAAAAAGTGTTTTTTCCACACTAATACAAGTGCAAAAGTGGTTTCCTGCACCAACACAAGTGTGAAAAGTGGTTTTTCAACACTAACACAAGTGCGAAAAGGGGTTTTTCAACACTATCACAAGTGCAAAAAGTGTTTTTTCCACACTAATACAAGTGCAAAAGTGGTTTCCTGCACCAACACAAGTGCGAAAAGTGGTTTTTCAACACTAACACAAGTGCGAAAAGTGTTTTTCCACACGAATACAAGTGCAAAAGTGGTTTCCTGCACCAACACAAGTGCGAAAAGTGGCTTTTCAACACTAACACAAGTGCGAAAAGTGGTTTTTCAACACTAATACAAATGCAAAAAGTGTTTTTTCCACACTAATACAAGTGCAAAAGTGGTTTCCTGCACCAACACAAGTGCGAAAAGTGGTTTTTCAACACTAACACAAGTGCAAAAAGTGATTTTTCAACACTATCACAAGTGCAAAAAGTGTTTTTTCCACAATAATACAAGTGCAAAATTGGTTTCCTGCACCAACACAAGTGCGAAAAGTGGTTTTTCAACACTAACACAAGTGCGAAAAGTGTTTTTTCAACACTAACACAAGTGCAAAAAGTGTTTTTTCCACACTAAAAAAGTGCAAAAGTGGTTTCCTGCACCAACACAAGTGCGAAAAGTGGTTTTTCAACACTAACACAAGTGCGAAAAGTGGTTTTTCAACACTAACACAAGTGCGAAAAGTGGTTTTTCAACACTATCACAAGTGCAAAAAGTGTTTTTTCCACACTAATACAAGTGCAAAAGTGGTTTCCTGCACCAACACAAGTGCGAAAAGTGGTTTTTCAACACCAACACAAGTGCGAAAATTGTTTTTTCCACACTAATACAAGTGCAAAAGTGGTTTCCTGCACCAACACAAGTGCGAAAAGAGGCTTTTCAACACTATCACAAGTGTGAAAAGTGGTTTTTCAACACTATCACAAGTGCAAAAAGCGTTTTTTCCACACTAATACAAGTGCAAAAGTGGTTTCCTGCACCAACACAAGTGCGAAAAGTGGTTTTTCAACACTAACACAAGTGCGAAAAGTGGTTTTTCAACACTAACACAAGTGCGAAAAGTGGTTTTTCAACACTATCACAAGTGCAAAAAATGTTTTTTCCACACTAATACAAGTGCAAAAGTGGTTTCCTGCACCAACACAGGTGCGAAAAGTGGTTTTTCAACACTAACACAAGTGCAAAAAGTGGTTTTTCAACACTATCACAAGTGCAAAAAGTGTTTTTTCCACACTAATACAAGTACAAAAGTGGTTTCCTGCACCAACACAAGTGCGAAAAGTGGTTTTTCAACACTAACACAAGTGCGAAAAGTGGTTTTTCAACACTAACACAAGTGCGAAAAGTGGTTTTTCCACACTAATACAAGTGCAAAAGTGGTTTCCTGCACCAACACAAGTGCGAAAAGTGGTTTTTCAACACTAACACAAGTGCGAAAAGTGGTTTTTCAACACTATCACAAGTGCAAAAAGTGTTTTTTCAACACTAATACAAGTGCAAAAGTGGTTTCCTGCACCAACACAAGTGCGAAAAGTGGTTTTTCAACACTAACACAAGTGCGGAAAGTGGTTTTTCAACACTAACACAAGTACGAAAAGTCGTTTTTCAACACTATCACAAGTGCAAAAAGTTTTTTTTCCACACTAATACAAGTGCAAAAGTGGTTTCCTGCACCAACACAAGTGCGAAAAGTGGTTTTTCAACACTAACACAAGTGCGAAAAGTGGTTTTTCAACAATAACACAAGTGCGAAAAGTGTTTTTTCCACACTAATACAAGTGCAAAAGTGGTTTTCAGCACCAACACAAGTGTGAAAAGTGGTTTTTCAACACTAACACAAGTGCGAAAAGTGGTTTTTCAACACTATCGCAAGTGCAAAAAGTGTTTTTTCCACACTAATACAAGTGCAAAAGTGGTTTCCTGCACCAACACAAGTGCGAAAAGTGGTTTTTCAACACTAACGCAAGTGCGAAATGTGGTTTTTCAACACTAACACAAGTGCGAAAAGTGGTTTTTCAACACTATCACAAGTGCAAAAAGTGTTTTTTCCACACTAATACAAGTGCAAAAGTGGTTTCCTGCACCAACACAAGTGCGAAAAGTGGTTTTTCAACACTAACACAAGTGCAAAAAGTGGTTTTTCAACACTAACACAAGTGCTAAAAGTGGTTTTTCAACACTATCACAAGTGCAAAAAGTGTTTTTTCTCCACTAATACAAGTGCAAAAGTGGTTTCCTGCACCAACACAAGTACGAAAAGTGGTTTTTCAACACTAACACAAGTGCAAAAAGTGTGAAAAGTGCAAAAGTGCAAAAGTGCAAAAAGTGCGAAAAGTGGTTTTTCAACACTATCACAAGTGCAAAAAGTGTTTTTTCCACACTAATACAAGTGCAAAAGTGGTTTCCTGCACCAACACAAGTGCGAAAAGTGGTTTTTCAACACTAACACAAGTGCCAAAAGTGGTTTTTCAACACTATCACAAGTGCAAAAAGTGTTTTTTCCACACTAATACAAGTGCAAAAGTGGTTTCCTGCACCAACACAAGTGTGAAAAGTGGTTTTTCAACACTAACACAAGTGCGAAAAGGGGTTTTTCAACACTATCACAAGTGCAAAAAGTGTTTTTTCCACACTAATACAAGTGCAAAAGTGGTTTCCTGCACCAACACAAGTGCGAAAAGTGGTTTTTCAACACTAACACAAGTGCGAAAAGTGTTTTTTCCACACGAATACAAGTGCAAAAGTGGTTTCCTGCACCAACACAAGTGCGAAAAGTGGCTTTTCAACACTAACACAAGTGCGAAAAGTGGTTTTTCAACACTAATACAAATGCAAAAAGTGTTTTTTCCACACTAATACAAGTGCAAAAGTGGTTTCCTGCACCAACACAAATGCGAAAAGTGGTTTTTCAACACTAACACAAGTGCAAAAAGTGGTTTTTCAACACTATCACAAGTGCAAAAAGTGTTTTTTCCACAATAATACAAGTGCAAAATTGGTTTCCTGCACCAACACAAGTGCGAAAAGTGGTTTTTCAACACTAACACAAGTGCGAAAAGTGGTTTTTCAACACTAACACAAGTGCAAAAAGTGTTTTTTCCACACTAAAAAAGTGCAAAAGTGGTTTCCTGCACCAACACAAGTGCGAAAAGTGGTTTTTCAACACTAACACAAGTGCGAAAAGTGGTTTTTCAACACTAACACAAGTGCGAAAAGTGGTTTTTCAACACTATCACAAGTGCAAAAAGTGTTTTTTCCACACTAATACAAGTGCAAAAGTGGTTTCCTGCACCAACACAAGTGCGAAAAGTGGTTTTTCAACACTAACACAAGTGCGAAAAGTGTTTTTTCCACACTAATACAAGTGCAAAAGTGGTTTCCTGCACCAACACAAGTGCGAAAAGAGGCTTTTCAACACTATCACAAGTGTGAAAAGTGGTTTTTCAACACTATCACAAGTGCAAAAAGTGTTTTTTCCACACTAATACAAGTGCAAAAGTGGTTTCCTGCACCAACACAAGTGCGAAAAGTGGTTTTTCAACACTAACACAAGTGCGAAAAGTGGTTTTTCAACACTAACACAAGTGCGAAAAGTGGTTTTTCAACACTAATACAAGTACAAAAGTGGTTTCCTGCACCAACACAAGTGCGAAAAGTGGTTTTTCAACACTAACACAAGTGCGAAAAGTGGTTTTTCAACACTAACACAAGTACGAAAAGTCGTTTTTCAACACTATCACAAGTGCAAAAAGTTTTTTTTCCACACTAATACAAGTGCAAAAGTGGTTTCCTGCACCAACACAAGTGCGAAAAGTGGTTTTTCACACTAACACAAGTGCGAAAAGTGGTTTTTCAACACTAATACAAGTGTGAAAAGTGGTTTTCCACACTAATACAAGTGCAAAAGTGGTTTCCTGCACCAACACAAGTGCGAAAAGTGGTTTTTCAACACTAACACAAGTGCCAAAAGTGGTTTTTCAACACTATCACAAGTGCAAAAAGTGTTTTTTCCACACTAATACAAGTGCAAAAGTGGTTTCCTGCACCAACACAAGTGCGAAAAGTGGTTTTTCAACACTAACACAAGTGCGAAAAGTGGTTTTTCAACACTAACACAAGTGCGAAAAGGGGTTTTTCAACACTATCACAAGTGCAAAAAGTGTTTTTTCCACACTAATACAAGTGCAAAAGTGGTTTCCTGCACCAACACAAGTGCGAAAAGTGGTTTTTCAACACTAACACAAGTGCGAAAAGTGTTTTTTCCACACTAATACAAGTGCAAAAGTGGTTTCCTGCACCAACACAAGAGCAAAAAGTGGCTTTTCAACACTAACACAAGTGCGAAAAGTGGTTTTTCAACACTATCACAAGTGCAAAAAGTGGTTTTTCCACACTAATACAAGTGCAAAAGTGGTTTCCTGCACCAACACAAGTGCGAAAAGTGGTTTTTCAACACTAATACAAGTGCAAAAGTGGTTTCCTGCACCAACACAAGTGCGAAAAGTGGTTTTTCAACACTATCACAAGTGCAAAAAGTGTTTTTTCCACACTAATACAAGTGCAAAATTGGTTTCCTGCACCAACACAAGTGCGAAAAGTGGTTTTTCAACACTAACACAAGTGCGAAAAGTGGTTTTTCAACACTATCACAAGTGCAAAAAGTGTTTTTTCCACACTAATACAAGTGCAAAAGTGGTTTCCTGCACCAACACAAGTGCGAAAAGTGGTTTTTCAACACTAACACAAGTGCGGAAAGTGGTTTTTCAACACTAACACTAGTGCGAAAAGTCGTTTTTCAACACTATCACAAGTGCAAAAAGTGTTTTTTCTACACTAATACAAGGGCAAAAGTGGTTTCCTGCACCAACACAAGTGCGAAAAGTGGTTTTTCAACACCAACACAAGTGCGAAAAGTGGTTTTTCAACACTAACATAAGTGCAAAAAGTGGTTTTTCCACACTAATACAAGTGCAAAAGTGGTTTCCTGCACCAACACAAGTGCGAAAAGTCGTTTTTCAACACTAACACAAGTGCCAAAAGTGGTTTTTCAACACTATCACAAGTGAAAAAAGTGGTTTTTCCACACTAATACAAGTGCAAAAGTGGTTTCCTGCACCAACACAAGTGCGAAAAGTGGTTTTTTAACACTAACACAAGTGCGAAAAGTGGTTTTTCAACACTAACACAAGTGCGAAAAGTGTTTTTTCCACACTAAGACAAGTGCAAAAGTGGGTTCCTGCACCAACACAAGTGCGAAAAGTGGTTTTTCAACACTAACACAAGTGCGAAAAATGGTTTTTCAACACTAACACAAGTCCGAAAAGTGGTTTTTCAACACTATCACAAGTGCAAAAAGTGTTTTTTCCACACTAATACAAGTGCAAAAGTGGTTTCCTGCACCAACACAAGTGCGAAAAGTGGTTTTTCAACACTAACACAAGTGCCAAAAGTGGTTTTTCAACACTATCACAAGTGCAAAAAGTGTTTTTTCCACACTAATACAAGTGCAAAAGTGGCTTCCTGCACCAAGACAAGTGCGAAAAGTGGTTTTTCAACACTAACACAAGTGCGAAAAGTGGTTTTTCAACACTTAAAAAGTGCAAAAGTGGTTTCCTGCACCAACACAAGTGCGAAAAGTGGTTTTTCAACACTAACACAAGTGCGAAAAGTGGTTTTTCAACACTAACACAAGTGCGAAAAGTGGTTTTTCAACACTATCACAAGTGCAGAAAGTGTTTTTTCCACACTAAAAAAAGTGCAAAAGTGGTTTCCTGCACCAACACAAGTGCGAAAAGTGGTTTTTCAACACTAACACAAGTGCGAAAAGTGTTTTTTCCACACTAATACAAGTTTAAAAGTGGTTTCCTGCACCAACACAAGTGCGAAAAGTGGCTTTTCAACACTATCACAAGTGCGAAAAGTGGTTTTTCAACACTATCACAAGTGCAAAAAGTGTTTTTTCCACACTAATACAAGTGCAAAAGTGGTTTCCTGCACCAACACAAGTGCGAAAAGTGGTTTTTCAACACTAACACAAGTGCGAAAAGTGGTTTTTCAACACTCACACAAGTGCGAAAAGTGGTTTTTCAACACTATCACAAGTGCAAAAAATGTTTTTTCCACACTAATACAAGTGCAAAAGTGGTTTCCTGCACCAACACAGGTGCAAAAAGTGGTTTTTCAACACTAACACAAGTGCGAAAAGTGGTTTTTCAACACTATCACAAGTGCAAAAAGTGTTTTTTCCACACTAATACAAGTGCAAAAGTGGTTTCCTGCACCAACACAAGTGCGAAAAGTGGTTTTTCAACACTAACACAAGTGCGAAAAGTGGTTTTTCAACACTAACACAAGTGTGAAAAGTGGTTTTTCCACACTAATACAAGTGCAAAAGTGGTTTCCTGCACCAACACAAGTGCGAAAAGTGGTTTTTCAACACTAACACAAGTGCGAAAAGTGGTTTTTCAACACTATCACAAGTGCAAAAAGTGTTTTTTCAACACTAATACAAGTGCAAAAGTGGTTTCCTGCACCAACACAAGTGCGAAAAGTGGTTTTTCAACACTAACACAAGTGCGGAAAGTGGTTTTTCAACACTAACACAAGTACGAAAAATCGTTTTTCAACACTATCACAAGTGCAAAAAGTGTTTTTTCCACACTAATACAAGTGCAAAAGTGATTTCCTGCACCAACACAAGTGCGAAAAGTGGTTTTTCACACTAACACAAGTGCGAAAAGTGGTTTTTTCAACACTAATACAAGTGCGAAAAGTGGTTTTCCACACTAATACAAGTGCAAAAGTGGTTTCCTGCACCAACACAAGTGCGAAAAGTGGTTTTTCAACACTAACACAAGTGCCAAAAGTGGTTTTTCAACACTATCACAAGTGCAAAAAGTGTTTTTTCCACACTAATACAAGTGCATAAGTGGTTTCCTGCACCAACACAAGTGCGAAAAGTGGTTTTTCAACACTAACACAAGTGCGAAAAGTGGTTTTTCAACACTAACACAAGTGCGAAAAGGGGTTTTTCAACACTATCACAAGTGCAAAAAGTGTTTTTTCCACACTAATTCAAATGCAAAAGTGGTTTCCTGCACCAACACAAGTGCGAAAAGTGGTTTTTCAACACTAACACAAGTGCGAAAAGTGTTTTTTCCACACTAATACAAGTGCAAAAGTGGTTTCCTGCACCAACACAAGTGCGAAAAGTGGCTTTTCAACACTAACACAAGTGCGAAAAGTGGTTTTTCAACACTATCACAAGTGCAAAAAGTGTTTTTTCCACACTAATACAAGTGCAAAAGTGGTTTCCTGCACCAACACAAGTGCGAAAAGTGGTTTTTCAACACTAATACAAGTGCAAAAGTGGTTTCCTGCACCAACACAAGTGCAAAAAGTGTTTTTTCCACACTAATACAAGTGCAAAAGTGGTTGCCTGCACCAACACAAGTGCGAAAAGTGGTTTTTCAACACTAACACAAGTGCGAAAAGTGGTTTTTCAACACTAACACAAGTGGGAAAAGTGGTTTTTCAACACTATCACAAGTGCAAAAAGTGTTTTTTCTCCACTAATACAAGTGCAAAAGTGGTTTACTGCACCAACACAAGTACGAAAAGTGGTTTTTCAACACTAACACAAGTGCGAAAAGTGGTTTTTCAACACTAACACAAGTGCGAAAAGTGGTTTTTCAACACTATCACAAGTGCAAAAAGTGTTTTTTCCACACTAATACAAGTGCAAAAGTGGTTTCCTGCACCAACACAAGTGCGAAAAGTGGTTTTTCAACACTAACACAAGTGCCAAAAGTGGTTTTTCAACACTATTACAAGTGCAAAAAGTGTTTTTTCCACACTAATACAAGTGCAAAAGTGGTTTCCTGCACCAACACAAGTGTGAAAAGTGGTTTTTCAACACTAACACAAGTGCGAAAAGGGGTTTTTCAACACTATCACAAGTGCAAAAAGTGTTTTTTCCACACTAATACAAGTGCAAAAGTGGTTTCCTGCACCAGCACAAGTGCGAAAAGTGGTTTTTCAACACTAACACAAGTGCGAAAAGTGTTTTTTCCACACGAATACAAGTGCAAAAGTCGTTTCCTGCACCAACACAAGTGCGAAAAGTGGCTTTTCAACACTAACACAAGTGCGAAAAGTGGTTTTTCAACACTATCACAAGTGCAAAAAGTGTTTTTTCCACACTAATACAAGTGCAAAAGTGGTTTCCTGCACCAACACAAGTGCGAAAAGTGGTTTTTCAACACTAACACAAGTGCGAAAAGTGGTTTTTCAACACTATCACAAGTGCAAAAAGTGTTTTTCCACACTAATACAAGTGCAAAATTGGTTTCCTGCACCAACACAAGAGCGAAAAGTGGTTTTTCAACACTAACATAAGTGCGAAAAGTGGTTTTTCAACACTATCACAAGTGCAAAAAGTGTTTTTTCCACAATAAAAAAGTGCAAAAGTGGTTTCCTGCACCAACACAAGTGCGAAAAGTGGTTTTTCAACACTAACACAAGTGCGAAAAGTGGTTTTTCAACACTAACACAAGTGCGAAAAGTGGTTTTTCCACACTAATACAAGTGCAAAAGTGGTTTCCTGCACCAACACAAGTGCGAAAAGTGGTTTTTCAACACTAACACAAGTGCGAAAAGTGGTTTTTCAACACTATCACAAGTGCAAAAAGTGTTTTTTCCACACTAATACAAGTGCAAAAGTGGTTTCCTGCACCAACACAAGTGCGAAAAGTGGTTTTTCAACACTAACACAAGTGCGGAAAGTGGTTTTTCAACACTAACACAAGTGCGAAAAGTTGTTTTTCAACACTATCACAAGTGCAAAATGTGTTTTTTCTACACTAATACAAGGGCAAAAGTGGTTTCCTGCACCAACACAAGTGCGAAAAGTGGTTTTTCAACACCAACACAAGTGCGAAAAGTGGTTTTTCAACACTAACACAAGTGCGAAAAGTGGTTTTTCCACACTAATACAAGTGCAAAAGTGGTTTCCTGCACCAACACAAGTGCGAAAAGTGGTTTTTCAACACTAACACAAGTGCGAAAAGTGGTTTTTCAACACTAACACAAGTGCGAAAAGTGGTTTTTCAACACTATCACAAGTGCAAAAAATGTTTTTTCCACACTAATACAAGTGCAAAAGTGGTTTCCTGCACCAACACAGGTGCGAAAAGTGGTTTTTCAACACTAACACAAGTGCAAAAAGTGGTTTTTCAACACTATCACAAGTGCAAAAAGTGTTTTTTCCACACTAATACAAGTACAAAAGTGGTTTCCTGCACCAACACAAGTGCGAAAAGTGGTTTTTCAACACTAACACAAGTGCGAAAAGTGGTTTTTCAACACTAACACAAGTGCGAAAAGTGGTTTTTCCACACTAATACAAGTGCAAAAGTGGTTTCCTGCACCAACACAAGTGCGAAAAGTGGTTTTTCAACACTAACACAAGTGCGAAAAGTGGTTTTTCAACACTATCACAAGTGCAAAAAGTGTTTTTTCAACACTAATACAAGTGCAAAAGTGGTTTCCTGCACCAACACAAGTGCGAAAAGTGGTTTTTCAACACTAACACAAGTGCGGAAAGTGGTTTTTCAACACTAACACAAGTACGAAAAGTCGTTTTTCAACACTATCACAAGTGCAAAAAGTTTTTTTTCCACACTAATACAAGTGCAAAAGTGGTTTCCTGCACCAACACAAGTGCGAAAAGTGGTTTTTCAACACTAACACAAGTGCGAAAAGTGGTTTTTCAACAATAACACAAGTGCGAAAAGTGTTTTTTCCACACTAATACAAGTGCAAAAGTGGTTTTCTGCACCAACACAAGTGTGAAAAGTGGTTTTTCAACACTAACACAAGTGCGAAAAGTGGTTTTTCAACACTATCGCAAGTGCAAAAAGTGTTTTTTCCACACTAATACAAGTGCAAAAGTGGTTTCCTGCACCAACACAAGTGCGAAAAGTGGTTTTTCAACACTAACGCAAGTGCGAAATGTGGTTTTTCAACACTAACACAAGTGCGAAAAGTGGTTTTTCAACACTATCACAAGTGCAAAAAGTGTTTTTTCCACACTAATACAAGTGCAAAAGTGGTTTCCTGCACCAACACAAGTGCGAAAAGTGGTTTTTCAACACTAACACAAGTGCAAAAAGTGGTTTTTCAACACTAACACAAGTGCTAAAAGTGGTTTTTCAACACTATCACAAGTGCAAAAAGTGTTTTTTCTCCACTAATACAAGTGCAAAAGTGGTTTCCTGCACCAACACAAGTACGAAAAGTGGTTTTTCAACACTAACACAAGTGCAAAAAGTGCGAAAAGTGCAAAAGTGCAAAAGTGCAAAAAGTGCGAAAAGTGGTTTTTCAACACTATCACAAGTGCAAAAAGTGTTTTTTCCACACTAATACAAGTGCAAAAGTGGTTTCCTGCACCAACACAAGTGCGAAAAGTGGTTTTTCAACACTAACACAAGTGCCAAAAGTGGTTTTTCAACACTATCACAAGTGCAAAAAGTGTTTTTTCCACACTAATACAAGTGCAAAAGTGGTTTCCTGCACCAACACAAGTGTGAAAAGTGGTTTTTCAACACTAACACAAGTGCGAAAAGGGGTTTTTCAACACTATCACAAGTGCAAAAAGTGTTTTTTCCACACTAATACAAGTGCAAAAGTGGTTTCCTGCACCAACACAAGTGCGAAAAGTGGTTTTTCAACACTAACACAAGTGCGAAAAGTGTTTTTTCCACACGAATACAAGTGCAAAAGTGGTTTCCTGCACCAACACAAGTGCGAAAAGTGGCTTTTCAACACTAACACAAGTGCGAAAAGTGGTTTTTCAACACTAATACAAATGCAAAAAGTGTTTTTTCCACACTAATACAAGTGCAAAAGTGGTTTCCTGCACCAACACAAATGCGAAAAGTGGTTTTTCAACACTAACACAAGTGCAAAAAGTGGTTTTTCAACACTATCACAAGTGCAAAAAGTGTTTTTTCCACAATAATACAAGTGCAAAATTGGTTTCCTGCACCAACACAAGTGCGAAAAGTGGTTTTTCAACACTAACACAAGTGCGAAAAGTGGTTTTTCAACACTAACACAAGTGCAAAAAGTGTTTTTTCCACACTAAAAAAGTGCAAAAGTGGTTTCCTGCACCAACACAAGTGCGAAAAGTGGTTTTTCAACACTAACACAAGTGCGAAAAGTGGTTTTTCAACACTAACACAAGTGCGAAAAGTGGTTTTTCAACACTATCACAAGTGCAAAAAGTGTTTTTTCCACACTAATACAAGTGCAAAAGTGGTTTCCTGCACCAACACAAGTGCGAAAAGTGGTTTTTCAACACTAACACAAGTGCGAAAAGTGTTTTTTCCACACTAATACAAGTGCAAAAGTGGTTTCCTGCACCAACACAAGTGCGAAAAGAGGCTTTTCAACACTATCACAAGTGTGAAAAGTGGTTTTTCAACACTATCACAAGTGCAAAAAGTGTTTTTTCCACACTAATACAAGTGCAAAAGTGGTTTCCTGCACCAACACAAGTGCGAAAAGTGGTTTTTCAACACTAACACAAGTGCGAAAAGTGGTTTTTCAACACTAACACAAGTGCGAAAAGTGGTTTTTCAACACTAATACAAGTACAAAAGTGGTTTCCTGCACCAACACAAGTGCGAAAAGTGGTTTTTCAACACTAACACAAGTGCGAAAAGTGGTTTTTCAACACTAACACAAGTACGAAAAGTCGTTTTTCAACACTATCACAAGTGCAAAAAGTTTTTTTTCCACACTAATACAAGTGCAAAAGTGGTTTCCTGCACCAACACAAGTGCGAAAAGTGGTTTTTCACACTAACACAAGTGCGAAAAGTGGTTTTTCAACACTAATACAAGTGTGAAAAGTGGTTTTCCACACTAATACAAGTGCAAAAGTGGTTTCCTGCACCAACACAAGTGCGAAAAGTGGTTTTTCAACACTAACACAAGTGCCAAAAGTGGTTTTTCAACACTATCACAAGTGCAAAAAGTGTTTTTTCCACACTAATACAAGTGCAAAAGTGGTTTCCTGCACCAACACAAGTGCGAAAAGTGGTTTTTCAACACTAACACAAGTGCGAAAAGTGGTTTTTCAACACTAACACAAGTGCGAAAAGGGGTTTTTCAACACTATCACAAGTGCAAAAAGTGTTTTTTCCACACTAATACAAGTGCAAAAGTGGTTTCCTGCACCAACACAAGTGCGAAAAGTGGTTTTTCAACACTAACACAAGTGCGAAAAGTGTTTTTTCCACACTAATACAAGTGCAAAAGTGGTTTCCTGCACCAACACAAGAGCAAAAAGTGGCTTTTCAACACTAACACAAGTGCGAAAAGTGGTTTTTCAACACTATCACAAGTGCAAAAAGTGGTTTTTCCACACTAATACAAGTGCAAAAGTGGTTTCCTGCACCAACACAAGTGCGAAAAGTGGTTTTTCAACACTAATACAAGTGCAAAAGTGGTTTCCTGCACCAACACAAGTGCGAAAAGTGGTTTTTCAACACTATCACAAGTGCAAAAAGTGTTTTTTCCACACTAATACAAGTGCAAAATTGGTTTCCTGCACCAACACAAGTGCGAAAAGTGGTTTTTCAACACTAACACAAGTGCGAAAGGTGGTTTTTCAACACTATCACAAGTGCAAAAAGTGTTTTTTCCACACTAATACAAGTGCAAAAGTGGTTTCCTGCACCAACACAAGTGCGAAAAGTGGTTTTTCAACACTAACACAAGTGCGGAAAGTGGTTTTTCAACACTAACACTAGTGCGAAAAGTCGTTTTTCAACACTATCACAAGTGCAAAAAGTGTTTTTTCTACACTAATACAAGGGCAAAAGTGGTTTCCTGCACCAACACAAGTGCGAAAAGTGGTTTTTCAACACCAACACAAGTGCGAAAAGTGGTTTTTCAACACTAACATAAGTGCAAAAAGTGGTTTTTCCACACTAATACAAGTGCAAAAGTGGTTTCCTGCACCAACACAAGTGCGAAAAGTCGTTTTTCAACACTAACACAAGTGCCAAAAGTGGTTTTTCAACACTATCACAAGTGAAAAAAGTGGTTTTTCCACACTAATACAAGTGCAAAAGTGGTTTCCTGCACCAACACAAGTGCGAAAAGTGGTTTTTTAACACTAACACAAGTGCGAAAAGTGGTTTTTCAACACTAACACAAGTGCGAAAAGTGTTTTTTCCACACTAAGACAAGTGCAAAAGTGGGTTCCTGCACCAACACAAGTGCGAAAAGTGGTTTTTCAACACTAACACAAGTGCGAAAAATGGTTTTTCAACACTAACACAAGTCCGAAAAGTGGTTTTTCAACACTATCACAAGTGCAAAAAGTGTTTTTTCCACACTAATACAAGTGCAAAAGTGGTTTCCTGCACCAACACAAGTGCGAAAAGTGGTTTTTCAACACTAACACAAGTGCCAAAAGTGGTTTTTCAACACTATCACAAGTGCAAAAAGTGTTTTTTCCACACTAATACAAGTGCAAAAGTGGCTTCCTGCACCAAGACAAGTGCGAAAAGTGGTTTTTCAACACTAACACAAGTGCGAAAAGTGGTTTTTCAACACTTAAAAAGTGCAAAAGTGGTTTCCTGCACCAACACAAGTGCGAAAAGTGGTTTTCAACACTAACACAAGTGCGAAAAGTGGTTTTTCAACACTAACACAAGTGCGAAAAGTGGTTTTTCAACACTATCACAAGTGCAGAAAGTGTTTTTTCCACACTAAAAAAAGTGCAAAAGTGGTTTCCTGCACCAACACAAGTGCGAAAAGTGGTTTTTCAACACTAACACAAGTGCGAAAAGTGTTTTTTTCCACACTAATACAAGTTTAAAAGTGGTTTCCTGCACCAACACAAGTGCGAAAAGTGGCTTTTCAACACTATCACAAGTGCGAAAAGTGGTTTTTCAACACTATCACAAGTGCAAAAAGTGTTTTTTCCACACTAATACAAGTGCAAAAGTGGTTTCCTGCACCAACACAAGTGCGAAAAGTGGTTTTTCAACACTAACACAAGTGCGAAAAGTGGTTTTTCAACACTCACACAAGTGCGAAAAGTGGTTTTTCAACACTATCACAAGTGCAAAAAATGTTTTTTCCACACTAATACAAGTGCAAAAGTGGTTTCCTGCACCAACACAGGTGCAAAAAGTGGTTTTTCAACACTAACACAAGTGCGAAAAGTGGTTTTTCAACACTATCACAAGTGCAAAAAGTGTTTTTTCCACACTAATACAAGTGCAAAAGTGGTTTCCTGCACCAACACAAGTGCGAAAAGTGGTTTTTCAACACTAACACAAGTGCGAAAAGTGGTTTTTCAACACTAACACAAGTGTGAAAAGTGGTTTTTCCACACTAATACAAGTGCAAAAGTGGTTTCCTGCACCAACACAAGTGCGAAAAGTGGTTTTTCAACACTAACACAAGTGCGAAAAGTGGTTTTTCAACACTATCACAAGTGCAAAAAGTGTTTTTTCAACACTAATACAAGTGCAAAAGTGGTTTCCTGCACCAACACAAGTGCGAAAAGTGGTTTTTCAACACTAACACAAGTGCGGAAAGTGGTTTTTCAACACTAACACAAGTACGAAAAATCGTTTTTCAACACTATCACAAGTGCAAAAAGTGTTTTTTCCACACTAATACAAGTGCAAAAGTGATTTCCTGCACCAACACAAGTGCGAAAAGTGGTTTTTCACACTAACACAAGTGCGAAAAGTGGTTTTTTCAACACTAATACAAGTGCGAAAAGTGGTTTTCCACACTAATACAAGTGCAAAAGTGGTTTCCTGCACCAACACAAGTGCGAAAAGTGGTTTTTCAACACTAACACAAGTGCCAAAAGTGGTTTTTCAACACTATCACAAGTGCAAAAAGTGTTTTTTCCACACTAATACAAGTGCATAAGTGGTTTCCTGCACCAACACAAGTGCGAAAAGTGGTTTTTCAACACTAACACAAGTGCGAAAAGTGGTTTTTCAACACTAACACAAGTGCGAAAAGGGGTTTTTCAACACTATCACAAGTGCAAAAAGTGTTTTTTCCACACTAATTCAAATGCAAAAGTGGTTTCCTGCACCAACACAAGTGCGAAAAGTGGTTTTTCAACACTAACACAAGTGCGAAAAGTGTTTTTTCCACACTAATACAAGTGCAAAAGTGGTTTCCTGCACCAACACAAGTGCGAAAAGTGGTTTTTCAACACTAACACAAGTGCGAAAAGTGGTTTTTCAACACTAACACAAGTGCGAAAAGGGGTTTTTCAACACTATCACAAGTGCAAAAAGTGTTTTTTCCACACTAATTCAAATGCAAAAGTGGTTTCCTGCACCAACACAAGTGCGAAAAGTGGCTTTTCAACACTAACACAAGTGCGAAAAGTGGTTTTTCAACACTATCACAAGTGCAAAAAGTGTTTTTTCCACACTAATACAAGTGCAAAAGTGGTTTCCTGCACCAACACAAGTGCGAAAAGTGGTTTTTCAACACTAATACAAGTGCAAAAGTGGTTTCCTGCACCAACACAAGTGCAAAAAGTGTTTTTTTCCACACTAATACAAGTGCAAAAGTGGTTGCCTGCACCAACACAAGTGCGAAAAGTGGTTTTTCAACACTAACACAAGTGCGAAAAGTGGTTTTTCAACACTAACACAAGTGGGAAAAGTGGTTTTTCAACACTATCACAAGTGCAAAAAGTGTTTTTTCTCCACTAATACAAGTGCAAAAGTGGTTTACTGCACCAACACAAGTACGAAAAGTGGTTTTTCAACACTAACACAAGTGCGAAAAGTGGTTTTTCAACACTAACACAAGTGCGAAAAGTGGTTTTTCAACACTATCACAAGTGCAAAAAGTGTTTTTTCCACACTAATACAAGTGCAAAAGTGGTTTCCTGCACCAACACAAGTGCGAAAAGTGGTTTTTCAACACTAACACAAGTGCCAAAAGTGGTTTTTCAACACTATTACAAGTGCAAAAAGTGTTTTTTCCACACTAATACAAGTGCAAAAGTGGTTTCCTGCACCAACACAAGTGTGAAAAGTGGTTTTTCAACACTAACACAAGTGCGAAAAGGGGTTTTTCAACACTATCACAAGTGCAAAAAGTGTTTTTTCCACACTAATACAAGTGCAAAAGTGGTTTCCTGCACCAGCACAAGTGCGAAAAGTGGTTTTTCAACACTAACACAAGTGCGAAAAGTGTTTTTTCCACACGAATACAAGTGCAAAAGTCGTTTCCTGCACCAACACAAGTGCGAAAAGTGGCTTTTCAACACTAACACAAGTGCGAAAAGTGGTTTTTCAACACTATCACAAGTGCAAAAAGTGTTTTTTCCACACTAATACAAGTGCAAAAGTGGTTTCCTGCACCAACACAAGTGCGAAAAGTGGTTTTTCAACACTAACACAAGTGCGAAAAGTGGTTTTTCAACACTATCACAAGTGCAAAAAGTGTTTTTCCACACTAATACAAGTGCAAAATTGGTTTCCTGCACCAACACAAGAGCGAAAAGTGGTTTTTCAACACTAACACAAGTGCGAAAAGTGGTTTTTCAACACTATCACAAGTGCAAAAAGTGTTTTTTCCACAATAAAAAAGTGCAAAAGTGGTTTCCTGCACCAACACAAGTGCGAAAAGTGGTTTTTCAACACTAACACAAGTGCGAAAAGTGGTTTTTCAACACTAACACAAGTGCGAAAAGTGGTTTTTCCACACTAATACAAGTGCAAAAGTGGTTTCCTGCACCAACACAAGTGCGAAAAGTGGTTTTTCAACACTAACACAAGTGCGAAAAGTGGTTTTTCAACACTATCACAAGTGCAAAAAGTGTTTTTTCCACACTAATACAAGTGCAAAAGTGGTTTCCTGCACCAACACAAGTGCGAAAAGTGGTTTTTCAACACTAACACAAGTGCGGAAAGTGGTTTTTCAACACTAACACAAGTGCGAAAAGTTGTTTTTCAACACTATCACAAGTGCAAAATGTGTTTTTTCTACACTAATACAAGGGCAAAAGTGGTTTCCTGCACCAACACAAGTGCGAAAAGTGGTTTTTCAACACCAACACAAGTGCGAAAAGTGGTTTTTCAACACTAACACAAGTGCGAAAAGTGGTTTTTCCACACTAATACAAGTGCAAAAGTGGTTTCCTGCACCAACACAAGTGCGAAAAGTGGTTTTTCAACACTAACACAAGTGCGAAAAGTGGTTTTTCAACACTATCACAAGTGCAAAAAGTGTTTTTTCCACACTAATACAAGTGCAAAAGTGGTTTCCTGCACCAACACAAGTGCGAAAAGTGGTTTTTCAACACTAACACAAGTGCGAAAAGTGGTTTTTCAACACTAACACAAGTGCGAAAAGGGGGTTTTTCAACACTATCACAAGTGCAAAAAGTGTTTTTTCCACACTAATACAAGTACAAAAGTGGTTTCCTGCACCAACACAAGTGCGAAAAGTGGTTTTTCAACACTAACACAAGTGCGAAAAGTGTTTTTTCTACACTAATACAAGTGCAAAAGTGGTTTCCTGCACCAACACAAGTGCGAAAAGTGGCTTTTCAACACTAACACAAGTGCGAAAAGTGGTTTTTCAACACTATCACAAGTGCAAAAAGTGTTTTTTCCACACTAATACAAGTGCAAAAGTGGTTTCCTGCACCAACACAAGTGCAAAAAGTGGTTTTTCAACACTAACACAAGTGCGAAAAGTGGTTTTTCAACACTATCACAAGTGCAAAAAGTGTTTTTTCCACACTAATACAAGCACAAAAGTGGTTTCCTGCACCAACACAAGTGCGAAAAGTGGTTTTTCAACACTAACACAAGTGCGAAAAGTGGTTTTTCAACACTAACACAAGTGCGAAAAGTGGTTTTTCCACACTAATACAAGTGCAAAAGTGGTTTCCTGCACCAACACAAGTGCGAAAAGTGGTTTTTCAACACTAACACAAGTGCGAAAAGTGGTTTTTCAACACTATCACAAGTGCAAAAAGTGTTTTTTCAACACTAATACAAGTGCAAAAGTGGTTTCCTGCACCAACACAAGTGCGAAAAGTGGTTTTTTCAACACTAACACAAGTGCGGAAAGTGGTTTTTCAACACTAACACAAGTACGAAAAGTCGTTTTTCAACACTATCACAAGTGCAAAAAGTTTTTTTTCCACACTAATACAAGTGCAAAAGTGGTTTCCTGCACCAACACAAGTGCGAAAAGTGGTTTTTCACACTAACACAAGTGCGAAAAGTGGTTTTTCAACACTAATACAAGTGTGAAAAGTGGTTTTCCACACTAATACAAGTGCAAAAGTGGTTTCCTGCACCAACACAAGTGCGAAAAGTGGTTTTTCAACACTAACACAAATGCCAAAAGTGGTTTTTCAACACTATCACAAGTGCAAAAAGTGTTTTTTCCACACTAATACAAGTGCAAAAGTGGTTTCCTGCACCAACACAAGTGCGAAAAGTGGTTTTTCAACACTAACACAAGTGCGAAAAGTGGTTTTTCAACACTAACACAAGTGCGAAAAGGGGTTTTTCAACACTATCACAAGTGCAAAAAGTGTTTTTTCCACACTAATACAAGTGCAAAAGTGGTTTCCTGCACCAACACAAGTGCGAAAAGTGGTTTTTCAACACTAACACAAGTGCGAAAAGTGTTTTTTCCACACTAATACAAGTGCAAAAGTGGTTTCCTGCACCAACACAAGAGCGAAAAGTGGCTTTTCAACACTAACACAAGTGCGAAAAGTGGTTTTTCAACACTATCACAAGTGCAAAAAGTGGTTTTTCCACACTAATACAAGTGCAAAAGTGGTTTCCTGCACCAACACAAGTGCGAAAAGTGGTTTTTCAACACTAATACAAGTGCAAAAGTGGTTTCCTGCACCAACACAAGTGCGAAAAGTGGTTTTTCAACACTATCACAAGTGCAAAAAGTGTTTTTTCCACACTAATACAAGTGCAAAATTGGTTTCCTGCACCAACACAAGTGCGAAAAGTGGTTTTTCAACACTAACACAAGTGCGAAAAGTGGTTTTTCAACACTATCACAAGTGCAAAAAGTGTTTTTTCCACACTAATACAAGTGCAAAAGTGGTTTCCTGCACCAACACAAGTGCGAAAAGTGGTTTTTCAACACTAACACAAGTGCGGAAAGTGGTTTTTCAACACTAACACAAGTGCGAAAAGTCGTTTTTCAACACTATCACAAGTGCAAAAAGTGTTTTTTCTACACTAATACAAGGGCAAAAGTGGTTTCCTGCACCAACACAAGTGCGAAAAGTAGTTTTTCAACACCAACACAAGTGCGAAAAGTGGTTTTTCAACACTAACATAAGTGCGAAAAGTGGTTTTTCCACACTAATACAAGTGCAAAAGTGGTTTCCTGCACCAACACAAGTGCGAAAAGTGGTTTTTCAACACTAACACAAGTGCCAAAAGTGGTTTTTCAACACTATCTCAAGTGAAAAAAGTGGTTTTTCCACACTAATACAAGTGCAAAAGTGGTTTCCTGCACCAACACAAGTGCGAAAAGTGGTTTTTTAACACTAACACAAGTGGGAAAAGTGGTTTTTCAACACTAACACAAGTGCGAAAAGTGTTTTTTCCACACTAAGACAAGTGCAAAAGTGGGTTCCTGCACCAACACAAGTGCGAAAAGTGGCTTTTCAACACTAACACAAGTGCGAAAAGTGGTTTTTCAACACTATCACAAGTGCAAAAAGTGTTTTTTCCACACTAATACAAGTGCAAAAGTGGTTTCCTGCACCAACACAAGTGCAAAAAGTGGTTTTTCAACACTAACACAAGTGCGAAAAGTGGTTTTTCAACACTATCACAAGTGCAAAAAGTGTTTTTTCCACACTAATACAAGTACAAAAGTGGTTTCCTGCACCAACACAAGTGCGAAAAGTGGTTTTTCAACACTAACACAAGTGCGAAAAGTGGTTTTTCAACACTAACACAAGTGCGAAAAGTGGTTTTTCCACACTAATACAAGTGCAAAAGTGGTTTCCTGCACCAACACAAGTGCGAAAAGTGGTTTTTCAACACTAACACAAGTGCGAAAAGTGGTTTTTCAACACTATCACAAGTGCAAAAAGTGTTTTTTCAACACTAATACAAGTGCAAAAGTGGTTTCCTGCACCAACACAAGTGCGAAAAGTGGTTTTTCAACACTAACACAAGTGCGGAAAGTGGTTTTTCAACACTAACACAAGTACGAAAAGTCGTTTTTCAACACTATCACAAGTGCAAAAAGTTTTTTTTCCACACTAATACAAGTGCAAAAGTGGTTTCCTGCACCAACACAAGTGCGAAAAGTGGTTTTTCACACTAACACAAGTGCGAAAAGTGGTTTTTCAACACTAATACAAGTGTGAAAAGTGGTTTTCCACACTAATACAAGTGCAAAAGTGGTTTCCTGCACCAACACAAGTGCGAAAAGTGGTTTTTCAACACTAACACAAGTGCCAAAAGTGGTTTTTCAACACTATCACAAGTGCAAAAAGTGTTTTTTCCACACTAATACAAGTGCAAAAGTGGTTTCCTGCACCAACACAAGTGCGAAAAGTGGTTTTTCAACACTAACACAAGTGCGAAAAGTGGTTTTTCAACACTAACACAAGTGCGAAAAGGGGTTTTTCAACACTATCACAAGTGCAAAAAGTGTTTTTTCCACACTAATACAAGTGCAAAAGTGGTTTCCTGCACCAACACAAGTGCGAAAAGTGGTTTTTCAACACTAACACAAGTGCGAAAAGTGTTTTTTCCACACTAATACAAGTGCAAAAGTGGTTTCCTGCACCAACACAAGAGCGAAAAGTGGCTTTTCAACACTAACACAAGTGCGAAAAGTGGTTTTTCAACACTATCACAAGTGCAAAAAGTGGTTTTTCCACACTAATACAAGTGCAAAAGTGGTTTCCTGCACCAACACAAGTGCGAAAAGTGGTTTTTCAACACTAATACAAGTGCAAAAGTGGTTTCCTGCACCAACACAAGTGCGAAAAGTGGTTTTTCAACACTATCACAAGTGCAAAAAGTGTTTTTTCCACACTAATACAAGTGCAAAATTGGTTTCCTGCACCAACACAAGTGCGAAAAGTGGTTTTTCAACACTAACACAAGTGCGAAAAGTGGTTTTTCAACACTATCACAAGTGCAAAAAGTGTTTTTTCCACACTAATACAAGTGCAAAAGTGGTTTCCTGCACCAACACAAGTGCGAAAAGTGGTTTTTCAACACTAACACAAGTGCGGAAAGTGGTTTTTCAACACTAACACAAGTGCGAAAAGTCGTTTTTCAACACTATCACAAGTGCAAAAAGTGTTTTTTCTACACTAATACAAGGGCAAAAGTGGTTTCCTGCACCAACACAAGTGCGAAAAGTAGTTTTTCAACACCAACACAAGTGCGAAAAGTGGTTTTTCAACACTAACATAAGTGCGAAAAGTGGTTTTTCCACACTAATACAAGTGCAAAAGTGGTTTCCTGCACCAACACAAGTGCGAAAAGTGGTTTTTCAACACTAACACAAGTGCCAAAAGTGGTTTTTCAACACTATCTCAAGTGAAAAAAGTGGTTTTTCCACACTAATACAAGTGCAAAAGTGGTTTCCTGCACCAACACAAGTGCGAAAAGTGGTTTTTTAACACTAACACAAGTGGGAAAAGTGGTTTTTCAACACTAACACAAGTGCGAAAAGTGTTTTTTCCACACTAAGACAAGTGCAAAAGTGGGTTCCTGCACCAACACAAGTGCGAAAAGTGGTTTTTCAACACTAACACAAGTGCGAAAAATGGTTTTTCAACACTAACACAAGTGCGAAAAGTGGTTTTTTCAACACTATCACAAGTGCAAAAAGTGTTTTTTCCACACTAATACAAGTGCAAAAGTGGTTTCCTGCACCAACACAAGTGCGAAAAGTGGTTTTTCAACACTAACACAAGTGCCAAAAGTGGTTTTTCAACACTATCACAAGTGCAAAAAGTGTTTTTTCCACACTAATACAAGTGCAAAAGTGGCTTCCTGCACCAAGACAAGTGCGAAAAGTGGTTTTTCAACACTAACACAAGTGCGAAAAGTGGTTTTTCAACACTTAAAAAGTGCAAAAGTGGTTTCCTGCCCAACACAAGTGCGAAAAGTGGTTTTTCAACACTAACACAAGTGCGAAAAGTGGTTTTTCAACACTAACACAAGTGCAAAAAGTGGTTTTTCAACACTATCACAAGTGCAGAAAGTGTTTTTTCCACACTAATAAAAGTGCAAAAGTGGTTTCCTGCACCAACACAAGTGCGAAAAGTGGTTTTTCAACACTAACACAAGTGCGAAAAGTGTTTTTTCCACACTAATACAAGTTTAAAAGTGGTTTCCTGCACCAACACAAGTGCGAAAAGTGGCTTTTCAACACTATCACAAGTGCGAAAAGTGGTTTTTCAACACTATCACAAGTGCAAAAAGTGTTTTTTCCACACTAATACAAGTGCAAAAGTGGTTTCCTGCACCAACACAAGTGCGAAAAGTGGTTTTTCAACACTAACACAAGTGCGAAAAGTGGTTTTTCAACACTCACACAAGTGCGAAAAGTGGTTTTTCAACACTATCACAAGTGCAAAAAATGTTTTTTCCACACTAATACAAGTGCAAATGTGGTTTCCTGCACCAACACAGGTGCGAAAAGTGGTTTTTCAACACTAACACAAGTGCGAAAAGTGGTTTTTCAACACTATCACAAGTGCAAAAAGTGTTTTTTCCACACTAATACAAGTGCAAAAGTGGTTTCCTGCACCAACACAAGTGCGAAAAGTGGTTTTTCAACACTAACACAAGTGCGAAAAGTGGTTTTTCAACACTAACACAAGTGCGAAAAGTGGTTTTTCCACACTAATACAAGTGCAAAAGTGGTTTCCTGCACCAACACAAGTGCGAAAAGTGGTTTTTCAACACTAACACAAGTGCGAAAAGTGGTTTTTCAACACTATCACAAGTGCAAAAAGTGTTTTTTCAACACTAATACAAGTGCAAAAGTGGTTTCCTGCACCAACACAAGTGCGAAAAGTGGTTTTTCAACACTAACACAAGTGCGGAAAGTGGTTTTTCAACACTAACACAAGTACGAAAAGTCGTTTTTCAACACTATCACAAGTGCAAAAAGTGTTTTTTCCACACTAATACAAGTGCAAAAGTGGTTTCCTGCACCAACACAAGTGCGAAAAGTGGTTTTTCACACTAACACAAGTGCGAAAAGTGGTTTTTTCAACACTAATACAAGTGCAAAAAGTGGTTTTCCACACTAATACAAGTGCAAAAGTGGTTTCCTGCACCAACACAAGTGCGAAAAGTGGTTTTTCAACACTAACACAAGTGCCAAAAGTGGTTTTTCAACACTATCACAAGTGCAAAAAGTGTTTTTTCCACACTAATACAAGTGCAAAAGTGGTTTCCTGCACCAACACAAGTGCGAAAAGTGGTTTTTCAACACTAACACAAGTGCGAAAAGTGGTTTTTCAACACTAACACAAGTGCGAAAAGGGGTTTTTCAACACTATCACAAGTGCAAAAAGTGTTTTTTCCACACTAATTCAAGTGCAAAAGTGGTTTCCTGCACCAACACAAGTGCGAAAAGTGGTTTTTCAACACTAACACAAGTGCGAAAAGTGTTTTTTCCACACTAATACAAGTGCAAAAGTGGTTTCCTGCACCAACACAAGTGCGAAAAGTGGCTTTTCAACACTAACACAAGTGCGAAAAGTGGTTTTTCAACACTATCACAAGTGCAAAAAGTGTTTTTTCCACACTAATACAAGTGCAAAAGTGGTTTCCTGCACCAACACAAGTGCGAAAAGTGGTTTTTCAACACTAATACAAGTGCAAAATTGGTTTCCTGCACCAACACAAGTGCAAAAAGTGTTTTTTCCACACTAATACAAGTGCAAAAGTGGTTGCCTGCACCAACACAAGTGCGAAAAGTGGTTTTTCAACACTAACACAAGTGCGAAAAGTGGTTTTTCAACACTAACACAAGTGCGAAAAGTGGTTTTTCAACACTATCACAAGTGCAAAAAGTGTTTTTTCTCCACTAATACAAGTGCAAAAGTGGTTTACTGCACCAACACAAGTAAGAAAAGTGGTTTTTCAACACTAACACAAGTGCGAAAAGTGGTTTTTCAACACTAACACAAGTGCGAAAAGTGGTTTTTCAACACTATCACAAGTGCAAAAAGTGTTTTTTCCACACTAATACAAGTGCAAAAGTGGTTTCCTGCACCAACACAAGTGCGAAAAGTGGTTTTTCAACACTAACACAAGTGCCAAAAGTGGTTTTTCAACACTATTACAAGTGCAAAAAGTGTTTTTTCCACACTAATACAAGTGCAAAAGTGGTTTCCTGCACCAACACAAGTGTGAAAAGTGGTTTTTCAACACTAACACAAGTGCGAAAAGGGGTTTTTCAACACTATCACAAGTGCAAAAAGTGTTTTTTCCACACTAATACAAGTGCAAAAGTGGTTTCCTGCACCAGCACAAGTGCGAAAAGTGGTTTTTCAACACTAACACAAGTGCGAAAAGTGTTTTTTCCACACGAATACAAGTGCAAAAGTGGTTTCCTGCACCAACACAAGTGCGAAAAGTGGCTTTTCAACACTAACACAAGTGCGAAAAGTGGTTTTTCAACACTATCACAAGTGCAAAAAGTGTTTTTTCCACACTAATACAAGTGCAAAAGTGGTTTCCTGCACCAACACAAGTGCGAAAAGTGGTTTTTCAACACTAACACAAGTGCGAAAAGTGGTTTTTCAACACTATCACAAGTGCAAAAAGTGTTTTTTCCACACTAATACAAGTGCAAAATTGGTTTCCTGCACCAACACAAGAGCGAAAAGTGGTTTTTCAACACTAACACAAGTGCGAAAAGTGGTTTTTCAACACTATCACAAGTGCAAAAAGTGTTTTTTCCACACTAAAAAAGTGCAAAAGTGGTTTCCTGCACCAACACAAGTGCGAAAAGTGGTTTTTCAACACTAACACAAGTGCGAAAAGTGGTTTTTCAACACTAACACAAGTGCGAAAAGTGGTTTTTCCACACTAATACAAGTGCAAAAGTGGTTTCCTGCACCAACACAAGTGCGAAAAGTGGTTTTTCAACACTAACACAAGTGCGAAAAGTGGTTTTTCAACACTATCACAAGTGCAAAAAGTGTTTTTTCCACACTAATACAAGTGCAAAAGTGGTTTCCTGCACCAACACAAGTGCGAAAAGTGGTTTTTCCACACTAATACAAGTGCAAAAGTGGTTTCCTGCACCAACACAAGTGCGAAAAGTGGTTTTTCAACACTAACACAAGTGCAAAAAGTGGTTTTTCAACACTATCACAAGTGCAAAAAGTGTTTTTTCCACACTAATACAAGTGCAAAAGTGGTTTCCTGCACCAACACAAGTGCGAAAAGTGGTTTTTCAACACTAACACAAGTGCGAAAAGTGGTTTTTCAACACTAACACAAGTGCGAAAAGGGGGTTTTTCAACACTATCACAAGTGCAAAAAGTGTTTTTTCCACACTAATACAAGTACAAAAGTGGTTTCCTGCACCAACACAAGTGCGAAAAGTGGTTTTTCAACACTAACACAAGTGCGAAAAGTGTTTTTTCCACACTAATACAAGTGCAAAAGTGGTTTCCTGCACCAACACAAGTGCGAAAAGTGGCTTTTCAACACTAACACAAGTGCGAAAAGTGGTTTTTCAACACTATCACAAGTGCAAAAAGTGTTTTTTCCACACTAATACAAGTGCAAAAGTGGTTTCCTGCACCAACACAAGTGCAAAAAGTGGTTTTTCAACACTAACACAAGTGCGAAAAGTGGTTTTTCAACACTATCACAAGTGCAAAAAGTGTTTTTTCCACACTAATACAAGTGCAAAATTGGTTTCCTGCACCAACACAAGTGCGAAAAGTGGTTTTTCAACACTAACACAAGTGCGAAAAGTCGTTTTTCAACACTAACACAATTTCGAAAAGTTGTTTTTCCACACTAATACAAGTGCGAAAAGTGGCTTTTCAACACTAACACAAGTGCGAAAAGTGGTTTTTCAACACTAACACAAGTGCGAAAAGTGGTTTTTCAACACTATCACAAGTGCAAAAAGTGTTTTTTCCACACTAATACAAGTGCAAAAGTGGTTTCCTGCACCAACACAAGTGCGAAAAGTGGTTTTTCAACACTAACACAAGTGCGGAAAGTGGTTTTTCAACACTAACACAAGTGCGAAAAGTCGTTTTTCAACACTACCACAAGTGCAAAAAGTGTTTTTTCTACACTAATACAAGGGCAAAAGTGGTTTCCTGCACCAACACAAGTGCGAAAAGTGGTTTTTCAACACCAACACAAGTGCGAAAAGTGGTTTTTCAACACTAACACAAGTGCGAAAAGTGGTTTTTCCACACTAATACAAGTGCAAAAGTGGTTTCCTGCACCAACACAAGTGCGAAAAGTGGTTTTTCAACACTAACACAAGTGCAAAAAGTGGTTTTTCAACACTATCACAAGTGAAAAAAGTGTTTTTTCCACACTAATACAAGTGCAAAAGTGGTTTCCTGCACCAACACAAGTGCGAAAAGTGGTTTTTTAACAATAACAGAAGTGAGAAAAGTGGTTTTTCAACACTAACACAAGTGCGAAAAGTGTTTTTTCCACACTAATACAAGTGCAAAAGTGGTTTCCTGCACCAACACAAGTGCGAAAAGTGGTTTTTCAACACTAACACAATTGCGAAAAGTGGTTTTTCAACACTAACACAAGTGCGAAAAGTGGTTTTTCCACACTAATACAAGTGCAAAAGTGGTTTCCTGCACCAACACAAGTTCGAAAAGTGGTTTTTCAACACTAACACAAGTGCGAAAAGTGGTTTTTCAACACTATCACAAGTGCAAAAAGTGTTTTTTCCACACTAATACAAGTGCAAAAGTGGTTTCCTGCACCAACACAAGTGCGAAAAGTGGTTTTTCAACACTAACACAAGTGCGAAAAGTGGTTTTTCAACACTAACACAAGTGCGAAAAGTGTTTTTTCCACACTAATACAAGTACAAAAGTGGTTTCCTGCACCAACACAAGTGCGAAAAGTGGTTTTTCAACACTAACACAAGTGTGAAAAGTGGTTTTTCAACACTAACACAGGTGCGAAAAGTGGTTTTTCAACACTAACACAAGTGCGAAAAGTGGTTTTTCCACACTAATACAAGTGCAAAAGTGGTTTCCTGCACCAACACAAGTGCGAAAAGTGGTTTTTCAACACTAACACAAGTGCGAAAAGTGGTTTTTCAACACTATAACAAGTGCAAAAAGTGGTTTTTCCACACTAATACAAGTGCAAAAGTGGTTTCCTGCACCAACACAAGTGAGAAAAGTGGTTTTTCAACACTAACACAAGTGCGAAAAGTGGTTTTTCAACACTAACACAAGTGCGAAAAGTGGTTTTTCCACACTAATACAAGTGCAAAAGTGGTTTCCTGCACCAACACAAGTGCGAAAAGTGGTTTTTCAACACTAACACAAGTGCGAAAAGTGGTTTTTCAACACTAACACAAGTGCGAAAAGTGTTTTTTCCACACTAATACAAGTGCAAAAGTGGTTTCCTGCACCAACACAAGTGCGAAAAGTGGTTTTTCAACACTAACACAAGTGCGGAAAGTGGTTTTTCAACACTAACACAAGTGCGAAAAGTCGTTTTTCAACACTATCACAAGTGCAAAAAGTGTTTTTTCTACACTAATACAAGGGCAAAAGTGGTTTCCTGCACCAACACAAGTGCGAAAAGTGGTTTTTCAACACCAACAGAAGTGCGAAAAGTGGTTTTTCAACACTAACACAAGTGCGAAAAGTGGTTTTTCCACACTAATAAAAGTGCAAAAGTGGTTTCCTGCACCAACACAAGTGCGAAAAGTGGTTTTTCAACACTATCACAAGTGAAAAAAGTGTTTTTTCCACACTAATACAAGTGCAAAAGTGGTTTCCTGCACCAACACAAGTGCGAAAAGTGGTTTTTTAACACTAACACAAGTGCGAAAAGTGGTTTTTCAACACTAACACAAGTGCGAAAAGTGTTTTTTCCACACTAATACAAGTGCAAAAGTGTGTTCCTGCACCAACACAAGTGCGAAAAGTGGTTTTCAACACTAACACAAGTGCGAAAAATGGTTTTTCAACACTAACACAAGTGCGAAAAGTGGTTTTTCAACACTAACACAAGTGCAAAAAGTGTTTTTTCCACACTAATACAAGTGCAAAAGTGGTTTCCTGCACCAACACAAGTGCGAAAAGTGGTTTTTCAACACTAACACAAGTGCGAAAAGTGGTTTTTCAACACTAACACAAGTGCGAAAAGTGGTTTTTCCACACTAATACAAGTGCAAAAGTGGTTTCCTGCACCAACACAAGTTCGAAAAGTGGTTTTTCAACACTAACACAAGTGCGAAAAGTGGTTTTTCAACACTATCACAAGTGCAAAAAGTGTTTTTTCCACATTAATACAAGTGCAAAAGTGGTTTCCTGCACCAACACAAGTGCGAAAAGTGGTTTTTCAACACTAACACAAGTGCGAAAAGTGTTTTTTCAACACTAACACAAGTGCGAAAAGTGTTTTTTCCACACTAATACAAGTGCAAAAGTGGTTTCCTGCACCAACACAAGTGCGAAAAGTAGTTTTTCAACACTAACACAAGTGTGAAAAGTGGTTTTTCAACACTAACACAGGTGCGAAAAGTGGTTTTTCAACACTAACACAAGTACGAAAAGTCGTTTTTCAACACTATCACAAGTGCAAAAAGTTTTTTTTCCACACTAATACAAGTTCAAAAGTGGTTTCCTGCACCAACACAAGTGCAAAAAGTGGTTTTTCAACACTAACACAAGTGCGAAAAGTGGTTTTTCAACACTATCACAAGTGCAAAAAGTGTTTTTTCCACACTAATACAAGTGCAAAAGTGGTTTCCTGCACCAACACAAGTGAGAAAAGTGGTTTTTCAACACTAACACAAGTGCGAAAAGTGGTTTTTCAACACTAACACAAGTGCGAAAAGTGGTTTTTCCACACTAATACAAGTGCAAAAGTGGTTTCCTGCACCAACACAAGTGCGAAAACTGGTTTTTCAACACTAACACAAGTGCGAAAAGTGGTTTTTCAACACTAACACAAGTGCGAAAAGTGTTTTTTCCACACTAATACAAGTGCAAAAGTGGTTTTCTGCACCAACACAAGTGTGAAAAGTGGTTTTTCAACACTAACACAAGTGCGAAAAGTGGTTTTTCAACACTATCGCAAGTGCAAAAAGTGTTTTTTCCACACTAATACAAGTGCAAAAGTGGTTTCCTGCACCAACACAAGTGCGAAAAGTGGTTTTTCAACACTAACACAAGTGCGAAATGTGGTTTTTCAACACTAACACAAGTGCGAAAAGTGGTTTTTCAACACTATCACAAGTGCAAAAAGTGTTTTTTCCACACTAATACAAGTGCAAAAGTGGTTTCCTGCACCAACACAAGTGCGAAAAGTGGTTTTTCAACACTAACACAAGTGCGAAAAGTGGTTTTTCAACACTAACACAAGTGCGAAAAGTGGTTTTTCAACACTATCACAAGTGCAAAAAGTGTTTTTTCTCCACTAATACAAGTGCAAAAGTGGTTTCCTGCACCAACACAAGTACGAAAAGTGGTTTTTCAACACTAACACAAGTGCGAAAAGTGGTTTTTCAACACTAACACAAGTGCGAAAAGTGGTTTTTCAACACTATCACAAGTGCAAAAAGTGTTTTTTCCACACTAATACAAGTGCAAAAGTGGTTTCCTGCACCAACACAAGTGCGAAAAGTGGTTTTTCAACACTAACACAAGTGCCAAAAGTGGTTTTTCAACACTATCACAAGTGCAAAAAGTGTTTTTTCCACATTAATACAAGTGCAAAAGTGGTTTCCTGCACCAACACAAGTGCAAAAAGTGGTTTTTCAACACTAACACAAGTGCGAAAAGTGGTTTTTCAACACTAACACAAGTGCGAAAAGTGTTTTTTCCACACTAATACAAGTGCAAAAGTGGTTTCCTGCACCAACACAAGTGCGAAAAGTGGTTTTTCAACACTAACACAAGTGTGAAAAGTGGTTTTTCAACACTAACACAGGTGCGAAAAGTGGTTTTTCCACACTAACACAAGTGCGAAAAGTGGTTTTTCCACACTAATACAAGTGCAAAAGTGGTTTCCTGCACCAACACAAGTGCAAAAAGTGGTTTTTCAACACTAACAAAAGTGCGAAAAGTGGTTTTTCAACACTAACACAAGTGCGGAAAGTGGTTTTTCAACACTAACACAAGTGCGAAAAGTCGTTTTTCAACACTATCACAAGTGCAAAAAGTGTTTTTTCTACACTAATACAAGGGCAAAAGTGGTTTCCTGCACAAACACAAGTGCGAAAAGTGGTTTTTCAACACCAACAGAAGTGCGAAAAGTGGTTTTTCAACACTAACACAAGTGCGAAAAGTGGTTTTTCCACACTAATAAAAGTGCAAAAGTGGTTTCCTGCACCAACACAAGTGCGAAAAGTGGTTTTTCAACACTATCACAAGTGAAAAAAGTGTTTTTTCCACACTAATACAAGTGCAAAAGTGGTTTCCTGCACCAACACAAGTGCGAAAAGTGGTTTTTTTAACACTAACACAAGTGCGAAAAGTGGTTTTTCAACACTAACACAAGTGCGAAAAGTGTTTTTTCCACACTAATACAAGTGCAAAAGTGGGTTCCTGCACCAACACAAGTGCGAAAAGTGGTTTTCAACACTAACACAAGTGCGAAAAATGGTTTTTCAACACTAACACAAGTGCGAAAAGTGGTTTTTCAACACTAACACAAGTGCAAAAAGTGTTTTTTCCACACTAATACAAGTGCAAAAGTGGTTTCCTGCACCAACACAAGTGCGAAAAGTGGTTTTTCAACACTAACACAAGTGCGAAAAGTGGTTTTTCAACACTAACACAAGTGCGAAAAGTGGTTTTTCCACACTAATACAAGTGCAAAAGTGGTTTCCTGCACCAACACAAGTTCGAAAAGTGGTTTTTCAACACTAACACAAGTGCGAAAAGTGGTTTTTCAACACTATCACAAGTGCAAAAAGTGTTTTTTCCACATTAATACAAGTGCAAAAGTGGTTTCCTGCACCAACACAAGTGCGAAAAGTGGTTTTTCAACACTAACACAAGTGCGAAAAGTGTTTTTTCAACACTAACACAAGTGCGAAAAGTGTTTTTTCCACACTAATACAAGTGCAAAAGTGGTTTCCTGCACCAACACAAGTGCGAAAAGTGGTTTTTCAACACTAACACAAGTGTGAAAAGTGGTTTTTCAACACTAACACAGGTGCGAAAAGTGGTTTTTCAACACTAACACAAGTACGAAAAGTCGTTTTTCAACACTATCACAAGTGCAAAAAGTTTTTTTTCCACCCTAATACAAGTTCAAAAGTGGTTTCCTGCACCAACACAAGTGCAAAAAGTGGTTTTTCAACACTAACACAAGTGCGAAAAGTGGTTTTTCAACACTATCACAAGTGCAAAAAGTGTTTTTTCCACACTAATACAAGTGCAAAAGTGGTTTCCTGCACCAACACAAGTGAGAAAAGTGGTTTTTCAACACTAACACAAGTGCGAAAAGTGGTTTTTCAACACTAACACAAGTGCGAAAAGTGGTTTTTCCACACTAATACAAGTGCAAAAGTGGTTTCCTGCACCAACACAAGTGCGAAAACTGGTTTTTCAACACTAACACAAGTGCGAAAAGTGGTTTTTCAACACTAACACAAGTGCGAAAAGTGTTTTTTCCACACTAATACAAGTGCAAAAGTGGTTTTCTGCACCAACACAAGTGTGAAAAGTGGTTTTTCAACACTAACACAAGTGCGAAAAGTGGTTTTTCAACACTATCGCAAGTGCAAAAAGTGTTTTTTCCACACTAATACAAGTGCAAAAGTGGTTTCCTGCACCAACACAAGTGCGAAAAGTGGTTTTTCAACACTAACACAAGTGCGAAATGTGGTTTTTCAACACTAACACAAGTGCGAAAAGTGGTTTTTCAACACTATCACAAGTGCAAAAAGTGTTTTTTCCACACTAATACAAGTGCAAAAGTGGTTTCCTGCACCAACACAAGTGCGAAAAGTGGTTTTTCAACACTAACACAAGTGCGAAAAGTGGTTTTTCAACACTAACACAAGTGCGAAAAGTGGTTTTTCAACACTATCACAAGTGCAAAAAGTGTTTTTTCCACACTAATACAAGTGCAAAAGTGGTTTCCTGCACCAACACAAGTGCGAAAAGTGGTTTTTCAACACTAACACAAGTGCCAAAAGTGGTTTTTCAACACTATCACAAGTGCAAAAAGTGTTTTTTCCACATTAATACAAGTGCAAAAGTGGTTTCCTGCACCAACACAAGTGCGAAAAGTGGTTTTTCAACACTAACACAAGTGCGAAAAGTGGTTTTTCAACACTAACACAAGTGCGAAAAGTGTTTTTTTCACACTAATACAAGTGCAAAAGTGGTTTCCTGCACCAACACACGTGCGAAAAGTGGTTTTTCAACACTAACACAAGTGTGAAAAGTGGTTTTTCAACACTAACACAGGTGCGAAAAGTGGTTTTTCCACACTAACACAAGTGCGAAAAGTGGTTTTTCCACACTAATACAAGTGCAAAAGTGGTTTCCTGCACCAACACAAGTGCAAAAAGTGGTTTTTCAACACTAACACAAGTGCGAAATGTGGTTTTTCAACACTATCACAAGTGCAAAAAGTGTTTTTTCCACACTAATAAAAGTGCAAAAGTGGTTTCCTGCACCAACACAAGTGAGAAAAGTGGTTTTTCAACACTAACACAAGTGCGAAAAGTGGTTTTTCAACACTAACACAAGTGCGAAAAGTGGTTTTTCCACACTAATACAAGTGCAAAAGTGGTTTCCTGCACCAACACAAGTGCGAAAAGTGGTTTTTCAACACTAACACAAGTGCGAAAAGTGGTTTTTCAACACTAACACAAGTGCGAAAAGTGTTTTTTCCACACTAATACAAGTGCAAAAGTGGTTTTCTGCACCAACACAAGTGTGAAAAGTGGTTTTTCAACACTAACACAAGTGCGAAAAGTGGTTTTTCAACACTATCGCAAGTGCAAAAAGTGTTTTTTCCACACTAATACAAGTGCAAAAGTGGTTTCCTGCACCAACACAAGTGCGAAAAGTGGTTTTTCAACACTAACACAAGTGCGAAATGTGGTTTTTCAACACTAACACAAGTGCGAAAAGTGGTTTTTCAACACTATCACAAGTGCAAAAAGTGTTTTTTCCACACTAATACAAGTGCAAAAGTGGTTTCCTGCACCAACACAAGTGCGAAAAGTGGTTTTTCAACACTAACACAAGTGCGAAAAGTGGTTTTTCAACACTAACACAAGTGCGAAAAGTGTTTTTTCAACACTATCACAAGTGCAAAAAGTGTTTTTTCTCCACTAATACAAGTGCAAAAGTGGTTTCCTGCACCAACACAAGTACGAAAAGTGGTTTTTCAACACTAACACAAGTGCGAAAAGTGGTTTTTCAACACTAACACAAGTGCGAAAAGTGGTTTTTCAACACTATCACAAGTGCAAAAAGTGTTTTTTCCACACTAATACAAGTGCAAAAGTGGTTTCCTGCACCAACACAAGTGCGAAAAGTGGTTTTTCAACACTAACACAAGTGCCAAAAGTGGTTTTTCAACACTATCACAAGTGCAAAAAGTGTTTTTTCCACACTAATACAAGTGCAAAAGTGGTTTCCTGCACCAACACAAGTGTGAAAAGTGGTTTTTCAACACTAACACAAGTGCGAAAAGGGGTTTTTCAACACTATCACAAGTGCAAAAAGTGTTTTTTCCACACTAATACAAGTGCAAAAGTGGTTTCCTGCACCAACACAAGTGCGAAAAGTGGTTTTTCAACACTAACACAAGTGCGAAAAGTGTTTTTCCACACGAATACAAGTGCAAAAGTGGTTTCCTGCACCAACACAAGTGCGAAAAGTGGCTTTTCAACACTAACACAAGTGCGAAAAGTGGTTTTTCAACACTAATACAAATGCAAAAAGTGTTTTTTCCACACTAATACAAGTGCAAAAGTGGTTTCCTGCACCAACACAAGTGCGAAAAGTGGTTTTTCAACACTAACACAAGTGCAAAAAGTGGTTTTTCAACACTATCACAAGTGCAAAAAGTGTTTTTTCCACAATAATACAAGTGCAAAATTGGTTTCCTGCACCAACACAAGTGCGAAAAGTGGTTTTTCAACACTAACACAAGTGCGAAAAGTGGTTTTTCAACACTAACACAAGTGCAAAAAGTGTTTTTTCCACACTAAAAAAGTGCAAAAGTGGTTTCCTGCACCAACACAAGTGCGAAAAGTGGTTTTTCAACACTAACACAAGTGCGAAAAGTGGTTTTTCAACACTAACACAAGTGCGAAAAGTGGTTTTTCCACACTAATACAAGTGCAAAAGTGGTTTCCTGCACCAACACAAGTGCGAAAAGTGGTTTTTCAACACCAACACAAGTGCGAAAATTGTTTTTTCCACACTAATACAAGTGCAAAAGTGGTTTCCTGCACCAACACAAGTGCGAAAAGAGGCTTTTCAACACTATCACAAGTGTGAAAAGTGGTTTTTCAACACTATCACAAGTGCAAAAAGCGTTTTTTCCACACTAATACAAGTGCAAAAGTGGTTTCCTGCACCAACACATGTGCGAAAAGTGGTTTTTCAACACTAACACAAGTGCGAAAAGTGGTTTTTCAACACTAACACAAGTGCGAAAAGTGGTTTTTCAACACTATCACAAGTGCAAAAAGTGTTTTTTCCACACTAAAAAAGTGCAAAAGTGGTTTCCTGCACCAACACAAGTGCGAAAAGTGGTTTTTCAACACTAACACAAGTGCGAAAAGTGGTTTTTCAACACTAACACAAGTGCGAAAAGTGGTTTTTCCACACTAATACAAGTGCAAAAGTGGTTTCCTGCACCAACACAAGTGCGAAAAGTGGTTTTTCAACACCAACACAAGTGCGAAAATTGTTTTTTCCACACTAATACAAGTGCAAAAGTGGTTTCCTGCACCAACACAAGTGCGAAAAGAGGCTTTTCAACACTATCACAAGTGCAAAAAGTGGTTTTTCAACACTATCACAAGTGCAAAAAGTGTTTTTTCCACACTAATACAAGTACAAAAGTGGTTTCCTGCACCAACACAAGTGCGAAAAGTGGTTTTTCAACACTAACACAAGTGCGAAAAGTGGTTTTTCAACACTAACACAAGTGCGAAAAGTGGTTTTTCCACACTAATACAAGTGCAAAAGTGGTTTCCTGCACCAACACAAGTGCAAAAAGTGGTTTTTCAACACTAACACAAGTGCGAAAAGTGGTTTTTCAACACTATCACAAGTGCAAAAAGTGTTTTTTCAACACTAATACAAGTGCAAAAGTGGTTTCCTGCACCAACACAAGTGCGAAAAGTGGTTTTTCAACACTAACACAAGTGCGGAAAGTGGTTTTTCAACACTAACACAAGTACGAAAAGTCGTTTTTCAACACTATCACAAGTGCAAAAAGTTTTTTTTCCACACTAATACAAGTGCAAAAGTGGTTTCTTGCACCAACACAAGTGCAAAAAGTGGTTTTTCAACACTAACACAAGTGCGAAAAGTGGTTTTTCAACAATAACACAAGTGCGAAAAGTGTTTTTTCCACACTAATACAAGTGCAAAAGTGGTTTCCTGCACCAACACAAGTGCGAAAAGTGGTTTTTCAACACTAACACAAGTGCGAAAAGTGGTTTTTCAACACTAACACAAGTGCGAAAAGGGGTTTTTTCAACACTATCACAAGTGCAAAAAGTGTTTTTTCCACACTAATACAAGTACAAAAGTGGTTTCCTGCACCAACACAAGTGCGAAAAGTGGTTTTTCAACACTAACACAAGTGCGAAAAGTGTTTTTTCCACACTAATACAAGTGCAAAAGTGGTTTCCTGCACCAACACAAGTGCGAAAAGTGGCTTTTCAACACTAACACAAGTGCGAAAAGTGGTTTTTCAACACTATCACAAGTGCAAAAAGTGTTTTTTCCACACTAATACAAGTGCAAAATTGGTTTCCTGCACCAACACAAGTGCGAAAAGTGGTTTTTCAACACTAACACAAGTGCGAAAAGTGGTTTTTCAACACTAACACAAGTGCGAAAAGTGGTTTTTCCACACTAATACAAGTGCAAAAGTGGTTTCCTGCACCAACACAAGTGCGAAAAGTGGCTTTTCAACACTAACACAAGTGCGAAAAGTGGTTTTTCAACACTATCACAAGTGCAAAAAGTGTTTTTTCCACACTAATACAAGTGCAAAATTGGTTTCCTGCACCAACACAAGTGCGAAAAGTGGTTTTTCAACACTAACACAAGTGCGAAAAGTGGTTTTTCAACACTAACACAAGTGCGAAAAGTGGTTTTTCCACACTAATACAAGTGCAAAAGTGGTTTCCTGCACCAACACAAGTGCGAAAAGTGGTTTTTCAACACTAACACAAGTGCGAAAAGTGGTTTTTCAACACTATCACAAGTGCAAAAAGTGTTTTTTCCACACTAATACAAGTGCAAAAGTGGTTTCCTGCACCAACACAAGTGCGAAAAGTGGTTTTTCAACACTAACACAAGTGCGGAAAGTGGTTTTTCAACACTAACACAAGTGCGAAAAGTCGTTTTTCAACACTACCACAAGTGCAAAAAGTGTTTTTTCTACACTAATACAAGGGCAAAAGTGGTTTCCTGCACCAACACAAGTGCGAAAAGTGGTTTTTCAACACCAACACAAGTGCGAAAAGTGGTTTTTCAACACTAACACAAGTGCGAAAAGTGGTTTTTCAACACTATCACAAGTGCAAAAAGTGTTTTTTCCACACTAATACAAGTGCAAAAGTGGTTTCCTGCACCAACACAAGTGCGAAAAGTGGTTTTTCAACACTAACACAAGTGCGAAAAGTGTTTTTCCACACGAATACAAGTGCAAAAGTGGTTTCCTGCACCAACACAAGTGCGAAAAGTGGTTTTTCAACACCAACACAAGTGCGAAAAGTGGTTTTTCAACACTAACACAAGTGCGAAAAGGGGTTTTTCAACACTATCACAAGTGCAAAAAGTGTTTTTTCCACACTAATACAAGTGCAAAAGTGGTTTCCTGCACCAACACAAGTGCGAAAAGTGGTTTTTCAACACTAACACAAGTGCGAAAAGTGTTTTTCCACACGAATACAAGTGCAAAAGTGGTTTCCTGCACCAACACAAGTGCGAAAAGTGGCTTTTCAACACTAACACAAGTGCGAAAAGTGGTTTTTCAACACTAATACAAATGCAAAAAGTGTTTTTTCCACACTAATACAAGTGCAAAAGTGGTTTCCTGCACCAACACAAGTGCGAAAAGTGGTTTTTCAACACTAACACAAGTGCAAAAAGTGGTTTTTCAACACTATCACAAGTGCAAAAAGTGTTTTTTCCACAATAATACAAGTGCAAAATTGGTTTCCTGCACCAACACAAGTGCGAAAAGTGGTTTTTCAACACTAACACAAGTGCGAAAAGTGGTTTTTCAACACTAACACAAGTGCAAAAAGTGTTTTTTCCACACTAAAAAAGTGCAAAAGTGGTTTCCTGCACCAACACAAGTGCGAAAAGTGGTTTTTCAACACTAACACAAGTGCGAAAAGTGGTTTTTCAACACTAACACAAGTGCGAAAAGTGGTTTTTCCACACTAATACAAGTGCAAAAGTGGTTTCCTGCACCAACACAAGTGCGAAAAGTGGTTTTTCAACACCAACACAAGTGCGAAAATTGTTTTTTCCACACTAATACAAGTGCAAAAGTGGTTTCCTGCACCAACACAAGTGCGAAAAGAGGCTTTTCAACACTATCACAAGTGTGAAAAGTGGTTTTTCAACACTATCACAAGTGCAAAAAGCGTTTTTTCCACACTAATACAAGTGCAAAAGTGGTTTCCTGCACCAACACATGTGCGAAAAGTGGTTTTTCAACACTAACACAAGTGCGAAAAGTGGTTTTTCAACACTAACACAAGTGCGAAAAGTGGTTTTTCAACACTATCACAAGTGCAAAAAGTGTTTTTTCCACACTAAAAAAGTGCAAAAGTGGTTTCCTGCACCAACACAAGTGCGAAAAGTGGTTTTTCAACACTAACACAAGTGCGAAAAGTGGTTTTTCAACACTAACACAAGTGCGAAAAGTGGTTTTTCCACACTAATACAAGTGCAAAAGTGGTTTCCTGCACCAACACAAGTGCGAAAAGTGGTTTTTCAACACCAACACAAGTGCGAAAATTGTTTTTTCCACACTAATACAAGTGCAAAAGTGGTTTCCTGCACCAACACAAGTGCGAAAAGAGGCTTTTCAACACTATCACAAGTGCAAAAAGTGGTTTTTCAACACTATCACAAGTGCAAAAAGTGTTTTTTCCACACTAATACAAGTACAAAAGTGGTTTCCTGCACCAACACAAGTGCGAAAAGTGGTTTTTCAACACTAACACAAGTGCGAAAAGTGGTTTTTCAACACTAACACAAGTGCGAAAAGTGGTTTTTCCACACTAATACAAGTGCAAAAGTGGTTTCCTGCACCAACACAAGTGCAAAAAGTGGTTTTTCAACACTAACACAAGTGCGAAAAGTGGTTTTTCAACACTATCACAAGTGCAAAAAGTGTTTTTTCAACACTAATACAAGTGCAAAAGTGGTTTTTCAACACTATCACAAGTGCAAAAAGTGTTTTTTCAACACTAATACAAGGGCAAAAGTGGTTTCCTGCACCAACACAAGTGCGAAAAGTGTTTTTTCAACACCAACACAAGTGCGAAAAGTGGTTTTTCAACACTAACACAAGTGCGAAAAGTGGTTTTTCAACACTATCACAAGTGCAAAAAGTGTTTTTTCCACACTAATACAAGTGCAAAAGTGGTTTCCTGCACCAACACAAGTGCGAAAAGTGGTTTTTCAACACTAACACAAGTGCGAAAAGTGTTTTTCCACACGAATACAAGTGCAAAAGTGGTTTCCTGCACCAACACAAGTGCGAAAAGTGGTTTTTCAACACCAACACAAGTGCGAAAAGTGGTTTTTCAACACTAACACAAGTGCGAAAAGGGGTTTTTCAACACTATCACAAGTGCAAAAAGTGTTTTTTCCACACTAATACAAGTGCAAAAGTGGTTTCCTGCACCAACACAAGTGCGAAAAGTGGTTTTTCAACACTAACACAAGTGCGAAAAGTGTTTTTCCACACGAATACAAGTGCAAAAGTGGTTTCCTGCACCAACACAAGTGCGAAAAGTGGCTTTTCAACACTAACACAAGTGCGAAAAGTGGTTTTTCAACACTAATACAAATGCAAAAAGTGTTTTTTCCACACTAATACAAGTGCAAAAGTGGTTTCCTGCACCAACACAAGTGCGAAAAGTGGTTTTTCAACACTAACACAAGTGCAAAAAGTGGTTTTTCAACACTATCACAGTTGCAAAAAGTGTTTTTTCCACAATAATACAAGTGCAAAATTGGTTTCCTGCACCAACACAAGTGCGAAAAGTGGTTTTTCAACACTAACACAAGTGCGAAAAGTGGTTTTTCAACACTAACACAAGTGCAAAAAGTGTTTTTTCCACACTAAAAAAGTGCAAAAGTGGTTTCCTGCACCAACACAAGTGCGAAAAGTGGTTTTTCAACACTAACACAAGTGCGAAAAGTGGTTTTTCAACACTAACACAAGTGCGAAAAGTGGTTTTTCCACACTAATACAAGTGCAAAAGTGGTTTCCTGCACCAACACAAGTGCGAAAAGTGGTTTTTCAACACCAGCACAAGTGCGAAAATTGTTTTTTCCACACTAATACAAGTGCAAAAGTGGTTTCCTGCACCAACACAAGTGCGAAAAGAGGCTTTTCAACACTATCACAAGTGTGAAAAGTGGTTTTTCAACACTATCACAAGTGCAAAAAGCGTTTTTTCCACACTAATACAAGTGCAAAAGTGGTTTCCTGCACCAACACATGTGCGAAAAGTGGTTTTTCAACACTAACACAAGTGCGAAAAGTGGTTTTTCAACACTAACACAAGTGCGAAAAGTGGTTTTTCAACACTATCACAAGTGCAAAAAGTGTTTTTTCCACACTAAAAAAGTGCAAAAGTGGTTTCCTGCACCAACACAAGTGCGAAAAGTGGTTTTTCAACACTAACACAAGTGCGAAAAGTGGTTTTTCAACACTAACACAAGTGCGAAAAGTGGTTTTTCCACACTAATACAAGTGCAAAAGTGGTTTCCTGCACCAACACAAGTGCGAAAAGTGGTTTTTCAACACCAACACAAGTGCGAAAATTGTTTTTTCCACACTAATACAAGTGCAAAAGTGGTTTCCTGCACCAACACAAGTGCGAAAAGAGGCTTTTCAACACTATCACAAGTGCAAAAAGTGGTTTTTCAACACTATCACAAGTGCAAAAAGTGTTTTTTCCACACTAATACAAGTACAAAAGTGGTTTCCTGCACCAACACAAGTGCGAAAAGTGGTTTTTCAACACTAACACAAGTGCGAAAAGTGGTTTTTCAACACTAACACAAGTGCGAAAAGTGGTTTTTCCACACTAATACAAGTGCAAAAGTGGTTTCCTGCACCAACACAAGTGCAAAAAGTGGTTTTTCAACACTAACACAAGTGCGAAAAGTGGTTTTTCAACACTATCACAAGTGCAAAAAGTGTTTTTTCAACACTAATACAAGTGCAAAAGTGGTTTCCTGCACCAACACAAGTGCGAAAAGTGGTTTTTCAACACTAACACAAGTGCGGAAAGTGGTTTTTCAACACTAACACAAGTACGAAAAGTCGTTTTTCAACACTATCACAAGTGCAAAAAGTTTTTTTTCCACACTAATACAAGTGCAAAAGTGGTTTCTTGCACCAACACAAGTGCAAAAAGTGGTTTTTCAACACTAACACAAGTGCGAAAAGTGGTTTTTCAACAATAACACAAGTGCGAAAAGTGTTTTTTCCACACTAATACAAGTGCAAAAGTGGTTTCCTGCACCAACACAAGTGCGAAAAGTGGTTTTTCAACACTAACACAAGTGCAAAAAGTGGTTTTTCAACACTAACACAAGTGCGAAAAGGGGTTTTTTCAACACTATCACAAGTGCAAAAAGTGTTTTTTCCACACTAATACAAGTACAAAAGTGGTTTCCTGCACCAACACAAGTGCGACAAGTGGTTTTTCAACACTAACACAAGTGCGAAAAGTGTTTTTTCCACACTAATACAAGTGCAAAAGTGGTTTCCTGCACCAACACAAGTGCGAAAAGTGGCTTTTCAACACTAACACAAGTGCGAAAAGTGGTTTTTCAACACTATCACAAGTGCAAAAAGTGTTTTTTCCACACTAATACAAGTGCAAAAGTGGTTTCCTGCACCAACACAAGTGCAAAAAGTGGTTTTTCAACACTAACACAAGTGCGAAAAGTGGTTTTTCAACACTATCACAAGTGCAAAAAGTGTTTTTTCAACACTAATACAAGTGCAAAAGTGGTTTCCTGCACCAACACAAGTGCGAAAAGTGGTTTTTCAACACTAACACAAGTGCGGAAAGTGGTTTTTCAACACTAACACAAGTGCAAAAAGTGTTTTTTCTACACTAATACAAGGGCAAAAGTGGTTTCCTGCACCAACACAAGTGCGAAAAGTGGTTTTTCAACACCAACACAAGTGCGAAAAGTGGTTTTTCAACACTAACACAAGTGCGAAAAGTGGTTTTTCAACACTATCACAAGTGCAAAAAGTGTTTTTTCCACACTAATACAAGTGCAAAAGTGGTTTCCTGCACCAACACAAGTGCGAAAAGTGGTTTTTCAACACTAACACAAGTGCGAAAAGTGTTTTTCCACACGAATACAAGTGCAAAAGTGGTTTCCTGCACCAACACAAGTGCGAAAAGTGGTTTTTCAACACCAACACAAGTGCGAAAAGTGGTTTTTCAACACTAACACAAGTGCGAAAAGGGGTTTTTCAACACTATCACAAGTGCAAAAAGTGTTTTTTCCACACTAATACAAGTGCAAAAGTGGTTTCCTGCACCAACACAAGTGCGAAAAGTGGTTTTTCAACACTAACACAAGTGCGAAAAGTGTTTTTCCACACGAATACAAGTGCAAAAGTGGTTTCCTGCACCAACACAAGTGCGAAAAGTGGCTTTTCAACACTAACACAAGTGCGAAAAGTGGTTTTTCAACACTAATACAAATGCAAAAAGTGTTTTTTCCACACTAATACAAGTGCAAAAGTGGTTTCCTGCACCAACACAAGTGCGAAAAGTGGTTTTTCAACACTAACACAAGTGCAAAAAGTGGTTTTTCAACACTATCACAGTTGCAAAAAGTGTTTTTTCCACAATAATACAAGTGCAAAATTGGTTTCCTGCACCAACACAAGTGCGAAAAGTGGTTTTTCAACACTAACACAAGTGCGAAAAGTGGTTTTTCAACACTAACACAAGTGCAAAAAGTGTTTTTTCCACACTAAAAAAGTGCAAAAGTGGTTTCCTGCACCAACACAAGTGCGAAAAGTGGTTTTTCAACACTAACACAAGTGCGAAAAGTGGTTTTTCAACACTAACACAAGTGCGAAAAGTGGTTTTTCCACACTAATACAAGTGCAAAAGTGGTTTCCTGCACCAACACAAGTGCGAAAAGTGGTTTTTCAACACCAGCACAAGTGCGAAAATTGTTTTTTCCACACTAATACAAGTGCAAAAGTGGTTTCCTGCACCAACACAAGTGCGAAAAGAGGCTTTTCAACACTATCACAAGTGTGAAAAGTGGTTTTTCAACACTATCACAAGTGCAAAAAGCGTTTTTTCCACACTAATACAAGTGCAAAAGTGGTTTCCTGCACCAACACATGTGCGAAAAGTGGTTTTTCAACACTAACACAAGTGCGAAAAGTGGTTTTTCAACACTAACACAAGTGCGAAAAGTGGTTTTTCAACACTATCACAAGTGCAAAAAGTGTTTTTTCCACACTAAAAAAGTGCAAAAGTGGTTTCCTGCACCAACACAAGTGCGAAAAGTGGTTTTTCAACACTAACACAAGTGCGAAAAGTGGTTTTTCAACACTAACACAAGTGCGAAAAGTGGTTTTTCCACACTAATACAAGTGCAAAAGTGGTTTCCTGCACCAACACAAGTGCGAAAAGTGGTTTTTCAACACCAACACAAGTGCGAAAATTGTTTTTTCCACACTAATACAAGTGCAAAAGTGGTTTCCTGCACCAACACAAGTGCGAAAAGAGGCTTTTCAACACTATCACAAGTGCAAAAAGTGGTTTTTCAACACTATCACAAGTGCAAAAAGTGTTTTTTCCACACTAATACAAGTACAAAAGTGGTTTCCTGCACCAACACAAGTGCGAAAAGTGGTTTTTCAACACTAACACAAGTGCGAAAAGTGGTTTTTCAACACTAACACAAGTGCGAAAAGTGGTTTTTCCACACTAATACAAGTGCAAAAGTGGTTTCCTGCACCAACACAAGTGCAAAAAGTGGTTTTTCAACACTAACACAAGTGCGAAAAGTGGTTTTTCAACACTATCACAAGTGCAAAAAGTGTTTTTTCAACACTAATACAAGTGCAAAAGTGGTTTCCTGCACCAACACAAGTGCGAAAAGTGGTTTTTCAACACTAACACAAGTGCGGAAAGTGGTTTTTCAACACTAACACAAGTACGAAAAGTCGTTTTTCAACACTATCACAAGTGCAAAAAGTTTTTTTTCCACACTAATACAAGTGCAAAAGTGGTTTCTTGCACCAACACAAGTGCAAAAAGTGGTTTTTCAACACTAACACAAGTGCGAAAAGTGGTTTTTCAACAATAACACAAGTGCGAAAAGTGTTTTTTCCACACTAATACAAGTGCAAAAGTGGTTTCCTGCACCAACACAAGTGCGAAAAGTGGTTTTTCAACACTAACACAAGTGCAAAAAGTGGTTTTTCAACACTAACACAAGTGCGAAAAGGGGTTTTTTCAACACTATCACAAGTGCAAAAAGTGTTTTTTCCACACTAATACAAGTACAAAAGTGGTTTCCTGCACCAACACAAGTGCGAAAAGTGGTTTTTCAACACTAACACAAGTGCGAAAAGTGTTTTTTCCACACTAATACAAGTGCAAAAGTGGTTTCCTGCACCAACACAAGTGCGAAAAGTGGCTTTTCAACACTAACACAAGTGCGAAAAGTGGTTTTTCAACACTATCACAAGTGCAAAAAGTGTTTTTTCCACACTAATACAAGTGCAAAAGTGGTTTCCTGCACCAACACAAGTGCAAAAAGTGGTTTTTCAACACTAACACAAGTGCGAAAAGTGGTTTTTCAACACTATCACAAGTGCAAAAAGTGTTTTTTCCACACTAATACAAGTGCAAAATTGGTTTCCTGCACCAACACAAGTGCGAAAAGTGGTTTTTCAACACTAACACAAGTGCGAAAAGTGGTTTTTCAACACTAACACAAGTGCGAAAAGTGGTTTTTCCACACTAATACAAGTGCAAAAGTGGTTTCCTGCACCAACACAAGTGCGAAAAGTGGTTTTTCAACACTAACACAAGTGCGAAAAGTGGTTTTTCAACACTATCACAAGTGCAAAAAGTGTTTTTTCCACACTAATACAAGTGCAAAAGTGGTTTCCTGCACCAACACAAGTGCGAAAAGTGGTTTTTCAACACTAACACAAGTGCGGAAAGTGGTTTTTCAACACTAACACAAGTGCGAAAAGTCGTTTTTCAACACTACCACAAGTGCAAAAAGTGTTTTTTCTAAACTAATACAAGGGCAAAAGTGGTTTCCTGCACCAACACAAGTGCGAAAAGTGGTTTTTCAACACCAACACAAGTGCGAAAAGTGGTTTTTCAACACTAACACAAGTGCGAAAAGTGGTTTTTCCACACTAATACAAGTGCAAAAGTGGTTTCCTGCACCAACACAAGTGCAAAAAGTGGTTTTTCAACACTAACACAAGTGCAAAAAGTGGTTTTTCAACACTATCACAAGTGAAAAAAGTGTTTTTTCCACACTAATACAAGTGCAAAAGTGGTTTCCTGCACCAACACAAGTGCGAAAAGTGGTTTTTCAACACTAACACAAGTGCGAAAAGTGGTTTTTCAACACTAACACAAGTGCGAAAAGTGGTTTTTCCACACTAATACAAGTGCAAAAGTGGTTTCCTGCACCAACACAAGTGCGAAAAGTGGTTTTTCAACACTAACACAAGTGCGAAAAGTGGTTTTTCAACACTATCACAAGTGCAAAAAGTGTTTTTTCCACACTAATACAAGTGCAAAAGTGGTTTCCTGCACCAACACAAGTGCGAAAAGTGGTTTTTCAACACTAACACAAGTGCGGAAAGTGGTTTTTCAACACTAACACAAGTGCGAAAAGTCGTTTTTCAACACTACCACAAGTGCAAAAAGTGTTTTTTCTACACTAATACAAGGGCAAAAGTGGTTTCCTGCACCAACACAAGTGCGAAAAGTGGTTTTTCAACACCAACACAAGTGCGAAAAGTGGTTTTTCAACACTAACACAAGTGCGAAAAGTGGTTTTTCAACACTATCACAAGTGCAAAAAGTGTTTTTTCCACACTAATACAAGTGCAAAAGTGGTTTCCTGCACCAACACAAGTGCGAAAAGTGGTTTTTCAACACTAACACAAGTGCGAAAAGTGTTTTTCCACACGAATACAAGTGCAAAAGTGGTTTCCTGCACCAACACAAGTGCGAAAAGTGGTTTTTCAACACCAACACAAGTGCGAAAAGTGGTTTTTCAACACTAACACAAGTGCGAAAAGGGGTTTTTCAACACTATCACAAGTGCAAAAAGTGTTTTTTCCACACTAATACAAGTGCAAAAGTGGTTTCCTGCACCAACACAAGTGCGAAAAGTGGTTTTTCAACACTAACACAAGTGCGAAAAGTGTTTTTCCACACGAATACAAGTGCAAAAGTGGTTTCCTGCACCAACACAAGTGCGAAAAGTGGCTTTTCAACACTAACACAAGTGCGAAAAGTGGTTTTTCAACACTAATACAAATGCAAAAAGTGTTTTTTCCACACTAATACAAGTGCAAAAGTGGTTTCCTGCACCAACACAAGTGCGAAAAGTGGTTTTTCAACACTAACACAAGTGCAAAAAGTGGTTTTTCAACACTATCACAAGTGCAAAAAGTGTTTTTTCCACAATAATACAAGTGCAAAATTGGTTTCCTGCACCAACACAAGTGCGAAAAGTGGTTTTTCAACACTAACACAAGTGCGAAAAGTGGTTTTTCAACACTAACACAAGTGCAAAAAGTGTTTTTTCCACACTAAAAAAGTGCAAAAGTGGTTTCCTGCACCAACACAAGTGCGAAAAGTGGTTTTTCAACACTAACACAAGTGCGAAAAGTGGTTTTTCAACACTAACACAAGTGCGAAAAGTGGTTTTTCCACACTAATACAAGTGCAAAAGTGGTTTCCTGCACCAACACAAGTGCGAAAAGTGGTTTTTCAACACCAACACAAGTGCGAAAATTGTTTTTTCCACACTAATACAAGTGCAAAAGTGGTTTCCTGCACCAACACAAGTGCGAAAAGAGGCTTTTCAACACTATCACAAGTGTGAAAAGTGGTTTTTCAACACTATCACAAGTGCAAAAAGCGTTTTTTCCACACTAATACAAGTGCAAAAGTGGTTTCCTGCACCAACACATGTGCGAAAAGTGGTTTTTCAACACTAACACAAGTGCGAAAAGTGGTTTTTCAACACTAACACAAGTGCGAAAAGTGGTTTTTCAACACTATCACAAGTGCAAAAAGTGTTTTTTCCACACTAAAAAAGTGCAAAAGTGGTTTCCTGCACCAACACAAGTGCGAAAAGTGGTTTTTCAACACTAACACAAGTGCGAAAAGTGGTTTTTCAACACTAACACAAGTGCGAAAAGTGGTTTTTCCACACTAATACAAGTGCAAAAGTGGTTTCCTGCACCAACACAAGTGCGAAAAGTGGTTTTTCAACACCAACACAAGTGCGAAAATTGTTTTTTCCACACTAATACAAGTGCAAAAGTGGTTTCCTGCACCAACACAAGTGCGAAAAGAGGCTTTTCAACACTATCACAAGTGCAAAAAGTGGTTTTTCAACACTATCACAAGTGCAAAAAGTGTTTTTTCCACACTAATACAAGTACAAAAGTGGTTTCCTGCACCAACACAAGTGCGAAAAGTGGTTTTTCAACACTAACACAAGTGCGAAAAGTGGTTTTTCAACACTAACACAAGTGCGAAAAGTGGTTTTTCCACACTAATACAAGTGCAAAAGTGGTTTCCTGCACCAACACAAGTGCAAAAAGTGGTTTTTCAACACTAACACAAGTGCGAAAAGTGGTTTTTCAACACTATCACAAGTGCAAAAAGTGTTTTTTCAACACTAATACAAGTGCAAAAGTGGTTTCCTGCACCAACACAAGTGCGAAAAGTGGTTTTTCAACACTAACACAAGTGCGGAAAGTGGTTTTTCAACACTAACACAAGTGCAAAAAGTGTTTTTTCTACACTAATACAAGGGCAAAAGTGGTTTCCTGCACCAACACAAGTGCGAAAAGTGTTTTTTCAACACCAACACAAGTGCGAAAAGTGGTTTTTCAACACTAACACAAGTGCGAAAAGTGGTTTTTCAACACTATCACAAGTGCAAAAAGTGTTTTTTCCACACTAATACAAGTGCAAAAGTGGTTTCCTGCACCAACACAAGTGCGAAAAGTGGTTTTTCAACACTAACACAAGTGCGAAAAGTGTTTTTCCACACGAATACAAGTGCAAAAGTGGTTTCCTGCACCAACACAAGTGCGAAAAGTGGTTTTTCAACACCAACACAAGTGCGAAAAGTGGTTTTTCAACACTAACACAAGTGCGAAAAGGGGTTTTTCAACACTATCACAAGTGCAAAAAGTGTTTTTTCCACACTAATACAAGTGCAAAAGTGGTTTCCTGCACCAACACAAGTGCGAAAAGTGGTTTTTCAACACTAACACAAGTGCGAAAAGTGGTTTTTCAACACTAACACAAGTGCGAAAAGGGGTTTTTCAACACTATCACAAGTGCAAAAAGTGTTTTTTCCACACTAATACAAGTGCAAAAGTGGTTTCCTGCACCAACACAAGTGCGAAAAGTGGTTTTTCAACACTAACACAAGTGCGAAAAGTGTTTTTCCACACGAATACAAGTGCAAAAGTGGTTTCCTGCACCAACACAAGTGCGAAAAGTGGCTTTTCAACACTAACACAAGTGCGAAAAGTGGTTTTTCAACACTAATACAAATGCAAAAAGTGTTTTTTCCACACTAATACAAGTGCAAAAGTGGTTTCCTGCACCAACACAAGTGCGAAAAGTGGTTTTTCAACACTAACACAAGTGCAAAAAGTGGTTTTTCAACACTATCACAAGTGCAAAAAGTGTTTTTTCCACAATAATACAAGTGCAAAATTGGTTTCCTGCACCAACACAAGTGCGAAAAGTGGTTTTTCAACACTAACACAAGTGCGAAAAGTGGTTTTTCAACACTAACACAAGTGCAAAAAGTGTTTTTTCCACACTAAAAAAGTGCAAAAGTGGTTTCCTGCACCAACACAAGTGCGAAAAGTGGTTTTTCAACACTAACACAAGTGCGAAAAGTGGTTTTTCAACACTAACACAAGTGCGAAAAGTGGTTTTTCCACACTAATACAAGTGCAAAAGTGGTTTCCTGCACCAACACAAGTGCGAAAAGTGGTTTTTCAACACCAACACAAGTGCGAAAATTGTTTTTTCCACACTAATACAAGTGCAAAAGTGGTTTCCTGCACCAACACAAGTGCGAAAAGAGGCTTTTCAACACTATCACAAGTGTGAAAAGTGGTTTTTCAACACTATCACAAGTGCAAAAAGCGTTTTTTCCACACTAATACAAGTGCAAAAGTGGTTTCCTGCACCAACACATGTGCGAAAAGTGGTTTTTCAACACTAACACAAGTGCGAAAAGTGGTTTTTCAACACTAACACAAGTGCGAAAAGTGGTTTTTCAACACTATCACAAGTGCAAAAAGTGTTTTTTCCACACTAAAAAAGTGCAAAAGTGGTTTCCTGCACCAACACAAGTGCGAAAAGTGGTTTTTCAACACTAACACAAGTGCGAAAAGTGGTTTTTCAACACTAACACAAGTGCGAAAAGTGGTTTTTCCACACTAATACAAGTGCAAAAGTGGTTTCCTGCACCAACACAAGTGCGAAAAGTGGTTTTTCAACACCAACACAAGTGCGAAAATTGTTTTTTCCACACTAATACAAGTGCAAAAGTGGTTTCCTGCACCAACACAAGTGCGAAAAGAGGCTTTTCAACACTATCACAAGTGCAAAAAGTGGTTTTTCAACACTATCACAAGTGCAAAAAGTGTTTTTTCCACACTAATACAAGTACAAAAGTGGTTTCCTGCACCAACACAAGTGCGAAAAGTGGTTTTTCAACACTAACACAAGTGCGAAAAGTGGTTTTTCAACACTAACACAAGTGCGAAAAGTGGTTTTTCCACACTAATACAAGTGCAAAAGTGGTTTCCTGCACCAACACAAGTGCAAAAAGTGGTTTTTCAACACTAACACAAGTGCGAAAAGTGGTTTTTCAACACTATCACAAGTGCAAAAAGTGTTTTTTCAACACTAATACAAGTGCAAAAGTGGTTTCCTGCACCAACACAAGTGCGAAAAGTGGTTTTTCAACACTAACACAAGTGCGGAAAGTGGTTTTTCAACACTAACACAAGTGCAAAAAGTGTTTTTTCTACACTAATACAAGGGCAAAAGTGGTTTCCTGCACCAACACAAGTGCGAAAAGTGTTTTTTCAACACCAACACAAGTGCGAAAAGTGGTTTTTCAACACTAACACAAGTGCGAAAAGTGGTTTTTCAACACTATCACAAGTGCAAAAAGTGTTTTTTCCACACTAATACAAGTGCAAAAGTGGTTTCCTGCACCAACACAAGTGCGAAAAGTGGTTTTTCAACACTAACACAAGTGCGAAAAGTGTTTTTCCACACGAATACAAGTGCAAAAGTGGTTTCCTGCACCAACACAAGTGCGAAAAGTGGTTTTTCAACACCAACACAAGTGCGAAAAGTGGTTTTTCAACACTAACACAAGTGCGAAAAGGGGTTTTTCAACACTATCACAAGTGCAAAAAGTGTTTTTTCCACACTAATACAAGTGCAAAAGTGGTTTCCTGCACCAACACAAGTGCGAAAAGTGGTTTTTCAACACTAACACAAGTGCGAAAAGTGTTTTTCCACACGAATACAAGTGCAAAAGTGGTTTCCTGCACCAACACAAGTGCGAAAAGTGGCTTTTCAACACTAACACAAGTGCGAAAAGTGGTTTTTCAACACTAATACAAATGCAAAAAGTGTTTTTTCCACACTAATACAAGTGCAAAAGTGGTTTCCTGCACCAACACAAGTGCGAAAAGTGGTTTTTCAACACTAACACAAGTGCAAAAAGTGGTTTTTCAACACTATCACAGTTGCAAAAAGTGTTTTTTCCACAATAATACAAGTGCAAAATTGGTTTCCTGCACCAACACAAGTGCGAAAAGTGGTTTTTCAACACTAACACAAGTGCGAAAAGTGGTTTTTCAACACTAACACAAGTGCAAAAAGTGTTTTTTCCACACTAAAAAAGTGCAAAAGTGGTTTCCTGCACCAACACAAGTGCGAAAAGTGGTTTTTCAACACTAACACAAGTGCGAAAAGTGGTTTTTCAACACTAACACAAGTGCGAAAAGTGGTTTTTCCACACTAATACAAGTGCAAAAGTGGTTTCCTGCACCAACACAAGTGCGAAAAGTGGTTTTTCAACACCAGCACAAGTGCGAAAATTGTTTTTTCCACACTAATACAAGTGCAAAAGTGGTTTCCTGCACCAACACAAGTGCGAAAAGAGGCTTTTCAACACTATCACAAGTGTGAAAAGTGGTTTTTCAACACTATCACAAGTGCAAAAAGCGTTTTTTCCACACTAATACAAGTGCAAAAGTGGTTTCCTGCACCAACACATGTGCGAAAAGTGGTTTTTCAACACTAACACAAGTGCGAAAAGTGGTTTTTCAACACTAACACAAGTGCGAAAAGTGGTTTTTCAACACTATCACAAGTGCAAAAAGTGTTTTTTCCACACTAAAAAAGTGCAAAAGTGGTTTCCTGCACCAACACAAGTGCGAAAAGTGGTTTTTCAACACTAACACAAGTGCGAAAAGTGGTTTTTCAACACTAACACAAGTGCGAAAAGTGGTTTTTCCACACTAATACAAGTGCAAAAGTGGTTTCCTGCACCAACACAAGTGCGAAAAGTGGTTTTTCAACACCAACACAAGTGCGAAAATTGTTTTTTCCACACTAATACAAGTGCAAAAGTGGTTTCCTGCACCAACACAAGTGCGAAAAGAGGCTTTTCAACACTATCACAAGTGCAAAAAGTGGTTTTTCAACACTATCACAAGTGCAAAAAGTGTTTTTTCCACACTAATACAAGTACAAAAGTGGTTTCCTGCACCAACACAAGTGCGAAAAGTGGTTTTTCAACACTAACACAAGTGCGAAAAGTGGTTTTTCAACACTAACACAAGTGCGAAAAGTGGTTTTTCCACACTAATACAAGTGCAAAAGTGGTTTCCTGCACCAACACAAGTGCAAAAAGTGGTTTTTCAACACTAACACAAGTGCGAAAAGTGGTTTTTCAACACTATCACAAGTGCAAAAAGTGGTTTTTCCACACTAATACAAGTGCAAAAGTGGTTTCCTGCACCAACACAAGTGCGAAAAGTGGTTTTTCAACACCAACACAAGTGCGAAAATTGTTTTTTCCACACTAATACAAGTGCAAAAGTGGTTTCCTGCACCAACACAAGTGCGAAAAGAGGCTTTTCAACACTATCACAAGTGTGAAAAGTGGTTTTTCAACACTATCACAAGTGCAAAAAGCGTTTTTTCCACACTAATACAAGTGCAAAAGTGGTTTCCTGCACCAACACATGTGCGAAAAGTGGTTTTTCAACACTAACACAAGTGCGAAAAGTGGTTTTTCAACACTAACACAAGTGCGAAAAGTGGTTTTTCAACACTATCACAAGTGCAAAAAGTGTTTTTTCCACACTAAAAAAGTGCAAAAGTGGTTTCCTGCACCAACACAAGTGCGAAAAGTGGTTTTTCAACACTAACACAAGTGCGAAAAGTGGTTTTTCAACACTAACACAAGTGCGAAAAGTGGTTTTTCCACACTAATACAAGTGCAAAAGTGGTTTCCTGCACCAACACAAGTGCGAAAAGTGGTTTTTCAACACCAACACAAGTGCGAAAATTGTTTTTTCCACACTAATACAAGTGCAAAAGTGGTTTCCTGCACCAACACAAGTGCGAAAAGAGGCTTTTCAACACTATCACAAGTGCAAAAAGTGGTTTTTCAACACTATCACAAGTGCAAAAAGTGTTTTTTCCACACTAATACAAGTACAAAAGTGGTTTCCTGCACCAACACAAGTGCGAAAAGTGGTTTTTCAACACTAACACAAGTGCGAAAAGTGGTTTTTCAACACTAACACAAGTGCGAAAAGTGGTTTTTCCACACTAATACAAGTGCAAAAGTGGTTTCCTGCACCAACACAAGTGCAAAAAGTGGTTTTTCAACACTAACACAAGTGCGAAAAGTGGTTTTTCAACACTATCACAAGTGCAAAAAGTGTTTTTTCAACACTAATACAAGTGCAAAAGTGGTTTCCTGCACCAACACAAGTGCGAAAAGTGGTTTTTCAACACTAACACAAGTGCGGAAAGTGGTTTTTCAACACTAACACAAGTGCAAAAAGTGTTTTTTCTACACTAATACAAGGGCAAAAGTGGTTTCCTGCACCAACACAAGTGCGAAAAGTGTTTTTTCAACACCAACACAAGTGCGAAAAGTGGTTTTTCAACACTAACACAAGTGCGAAAAGTGGTTTTTCAACACTATCACAAGTGCAAAAAGTGTTTTTTCCACACTAATACAAGTGCAAAAGTGGTTTCCTGCACCAACACAAGTGCGAAAAGTGGTTTTTCAACACTAACACAAGTGCGAAAAGTGTTTTTCCACACGAATACAAGTGCAAAAGTGGTTTCCTGCACCAACACAAGTGCGAAAAGTGGTTTTTCAACACCAACACAAGTGCGAAAAGTGGTTTTTCAACACTAACACAAGTGCGAAAAGGGGTTTTTCAACACTATCACAAGTGCAAAAAGTGTTTTTTCCACACTAATACAAGTGCAAAAGTGGTTTCCTGCACCAACACAAGTGCGAAAAGTGGTTTTTCAACACTAACACAAGTGCGAAAAGTGTTTTTCCACACGAATACAAGTGCAAAAGTGGTTTCCTGCACCAACACAAGTGCGAAAAGTGGCTTTTCAACACTAACACAAGTGCGAAAAGTGGTTTTTCAACACTAATACAAATGCAAAAAGTGTTTTTTCCACACTAATACAAGTGCAAAAGTGGTTTCCTGCACCAACACAAGTGCGAAAAGTGGTTTTTCAACACTAACACAAGTGCAAAAAGTGGTTTTTCAACACTATCACAGTTGCAAAAAGTGTTTTTTCCACAATAATACAAGTGCAAAATTGGTTTCCTGCACCAACACAAGTGCGAAAAGTGGTTTTTCAACACTAACACAAGTGCGAAAAGTGGTTTTTCAACACTAACACAAGTGCAAAAAGTGTTTTTTCCACACTAAAAAAGTGCAAAAGTGGTTTCCTGCACCAACACAAGTGCGAAAAGTGGTTTTTCAACACTAACACAAGTGCGAAAAGTGGTTTTTCAACACTAACACAAGTGCGAAAAGTGGTTTTTCCACACTAATACAAGTGCAAAAGTGGTTTCCTGCACCAACACAAGTGCGAAAAGTGGTTTTTCAACACCAGCACAAGTGCGAAAATTGTTTTTTCCACACTAATACAAGTGCAAAAGTGGTTTCCTGCACCAACACAAGTGCGAAAAGAGGCTTTTCAACACTATCACAAGTGTGAAAAGTGGTTTTTCAACACTATCACAAGTGCAAAAAGCGTTTTTTCCACACTAATACAAGTGCAAAAGTGGTTTCCTGCACCAACACATGTGCGAAAAGTGGTTTTTCAACACTAACACAAGTGCGAAAAGTGGTTTTTCAACACTAACACAAGTGCGAAAAGTGGTTTTTCAACACTATCACAAGTGCAAAAAGTGTTTTTTCCACACTAAAAAAGTGCAAAAGTGGTTTCCTGCACCAACACAAGTGCGAAAAGTGGTTTTTCAACACTAACACAAGTGCGAAAAGTGGTTTTTCAACACTAACACAAGTGCGAAAAGTGGTTTTTCCACACTAATACAAGTGCAAAAGTGGTTTCCTGCACCAACACAAGTGCGAAAAGTGGTTTTTCAACACCAACACAAGTGCGAAAATTGTTTTTTCCACACTAATACAAGTGCAAAAGTGGTTTCCTGCACCAACACAAGTGCGAAAAGAGGCTTTTCAACACTATCACAAGTGCAAAAAGTGGTTTTTCAACACTATCACAAGTGCAAAAAGTGTTTTTTCCACACTAATACAAGTACAAAAGTGGTTTCCTGCACCAACACAAGTGCGAAAAGTGGTTTTTCAACACTAACACAAGTGCGAAAAGTGGTTTTTCAACACTAACACAAGTGCGAAAAGTGGTTTTTCCACACTAATACAAGTGCAAAAGTGGTTTCCTGCACCAACACAAGTGCAAAAAGTGGTTTTTCAACACTAACACAAGTGCGAAAAGTGGTTTTTCAACACTATCACAAGTGCAAAAAGTGTTTTTTCAACACTAATACAAGTGCAAAAGTGGTTTCCTGCACCAACACAAGTGCGAAAAGTGGTTTTTCAACACTAACACAAGTGCGGAAAGTGGTTTTTCAACACTAACACAAGTACGAAAAGTCGTTTTTCAACACTATCACAAGTGCAAAAAGTTTTTTTTCCACACTAATACAAGTGCAAAAGTGGTTTCTTGCACCAACACAAGTGCAAAAAGTGGTTTTTCAACACTAACACAAGTGCGAAAAGTGGTTTTTCAACAATAACACAAGTGCGAAAAGTGTTTTTTCCACACTAATACAAGTGCAAAAGTGGTTTCCTGCACCAACACAAGTGCGAAAAGTGGTTTTTCAACACTAACACAAGTGCAAAAAGTGGTTTTTCAACACTAACACAAGTGCGAAAAGGGGTTTTTTCAACACTATCACAAGTGCAAAAAGTGTTTTTTCCACACTAATACAAGTACAAAAGTGGTTTCCTGCACCAACACAAGTGCGAAAAGTGGTTTTTCAACACTAACACAAGTGCGAAAAGTGTTTTTTCCACACTAATACAAGTGCAAAAGTGGTTTCCTGCACCAACACAAGTGCGAAAAGTGGCTTTTCAACACTAACACAAGTGCGAAAAGTGGTTTTTCAACACTATCACAAGTGCAAAAAGTGTTTTTTCCACACTAATACAAGTGCAAAAGTGGTTTCCTGCACCAACACAAGTGCAAAAAGTGGTTTTTCAACACTAACACAAGTGCGAAAAGTGGTTTTTCAACACTATCACAAGTGCAAAAAGTGTTTTTTCAACACTAATACAAGTGCAAAAGTGGTTTCCTGCACCAACACAAGTGCGAAAAGTGGTTTTTCAACACTAACACAAGTGCGGAAAGTGGTTTTTCAACACTAACACAAGTGCAAAAAGTGTTTTTTCTACACTAATACAAGGGCAAAAGTGGTTTCCTGCACCAACACAAGTGCGAAAAGTGGTTTTTCAACACCAACACAAGTGCGAAAAGTGGTTTTTCAACACTAACACAAGTGCGAAAAGTGGTTTTTCAACACTATCACAAGTGCAAAAAGTGTTTTTTCCACACTAATACAAGTGCAAAAGTGGTTTCCTGCACCAACACAAGTGCGAAAAGTGGTTTTTCAACACTAACACAAGTGCGAAAAGTGTTTTTCCACACGAATACAAGTGCAAAAGTGGTTTCCTGCACCAACACAAGTGCGAAAAGTGGTTTTTCAACACCAACACAAGTGCGAAAAGTGGTTTTTCAACACTAACACAAGTGCGAAAAGGGGTTTTTCAACACTATCACAAGTGCAAAAAGTGTTTTTTCCACACTAATACAAGTGCAAAAGTGGTTTCCTGCACCAACACAAGTGCGAAAAGTGGTTTTTCAACACTAACACAAGTGCGAAAAGTGTTTTTCCACACGAATACAAGTGCAAAAGTGGTTTCCTGCACCAACACAAGTGCGAAAAGTGGCTTTTCAACACTAACACAAGTGCGAAAAGTGGTTTTTCAACACTAATACAAATGCAAAAAGTGTTTTTTCCACACTAATACAAGTGCAAAAGTGGTTTCCTGCACCAACACAAGTGCGAAAAGTGGTTTTTCAACACTAACACAAGTGCAAAAAGTGGTTTTTCAACACTATCACAGTTGCAAAAAGTGTTTTTTCCACAATAATACAAGTGCAAAATTGGTTTCCTGCACCAACACAAGTGCGAAAAGTGGTTTTTCAACACTAACACAAGTGCGAAAAGTGGTTTTTCAACACTAACACAAGTGCAAAAAGTGTTTTTTCCACACTAAAAAAGTGCAAAAGTGGTTTCCTGCACCAACACAAGTGCGAAAAGTGGTTTTTCAACACTAACACAAGTGCGAAAAGTGGTTTTTCAACACTAACACAAGTGCGAAAAGTGGTTTTTCCACACTAATACAAGTGCAAAAGTGGTTTCCTGCACCAACACAAGTGCGAAAAGTGGTTTTTCAACACCAGCACAAGTGCGAAAATTGTTTTTTCCACACTAATACAAGTGCAAAAGTGGTTTCCTGCACCAACACAAGTGCGAAAAGAGGCTTTTCAACACTATCACAAGTGTGAAAAGTGGTTTTTCAACACTATCACAAGTGCAAAAAGCGTTTTTTCCACACTAATACAAGTGCAAAAGTGGTTTCCTGCACCAACACATGTGCGAAAAGTGGTTTTTCAACACTAACACAAGTGCGAAAAGTGGTTTTTCAACACTAACACAAGTGCGAAAAGTGGTTTTTCAACACTATCACAAGTGCAAAAAGTGTTTTTTCCACACTAAAAAAGTGCAAAAGTGGTTTCCTGCACCAACACAAGTGCGAAAAGTGGTTTTTCAACACTAACACAAGTGCGAAAAGTGGTTTTTCAACACTAACACAAGTGCGAAAAGTGGTTTTTCCACACTAATACAAGTGCAAAAGTGGTTTCCTGCACCAACACAAGTGCGAAAAGTGGTTTTTCAACACCAACACAAGTGCGAAAATTGTTTTTTCCACACTAATACAAGTGCAAAAGTGGTTTCCTGCACCAACACAAGTGCGAAAAGAGGCTTTTCAACACTATCACAAGTGCAAAAAGTGGTTTTTCAACACTATCACAAGTGCAAAAAGTGTTTTTTCCACACTAATACAAGTACAAAAGTGGTTTCCTGCACCAACACAAGTGCGAAAAGTGGTTTTTCAACACTAACACAAGTGCGAAAAGTGGTTTTTCAACACTAACACAAGTGCGAAAAGTGGTTTTTCCACACTAATACAAGTGCAAAAGTGGTTTCCTGCACCAACACAAGTGCAAAAAGTGGTTTTTCAACACTAACACAAGTGCGAAAAGTGGTTTTTCAACACTATCACAAGTGCAAAAAGTGTTTTTTCAACACTAATACAAGTGCAAAAGTGGTTTCCTGCACCAACACAAGTGCGAAAAGTGGTTTTTCAACACTAACACAAGTGCGGAAAGTGGTTTTTCAACACTAACACAAGTACGAAAAGTCGTTTTTCAACACTATCACAAGTGCAAAAAGTTTTTTTTCCACACTAATACAAGTGCAAAAGTGGTTTCTTGCACCAACACAAGTGCAAAAAGTGGTTTTTCAACACTAACACAAGTGCGAAAAGTGGTTTTTCAACAATAACACAAGTGCGAAAAGTGTTTTTTCCACACTAATACAAGTGCAAAAGTGGTTTCCTGCACCAACACAAGTGCGAAAAGTGGTTTTTCAACACTAACACAAGTGCAAAAAGTGGTTTTTCAACACTAACACAAGTGCGAAAAGGGGTTTTTTCAACACTATCACAAGTGCAAAAAGTGTTTTTTCCACACTAATACAAGTACAAAAGTGGTTTCCTGCACCAACACAAGTGCGAAAAGTGGTTTTTCAACACTAACACAAGTGCGAAAAGTGTTTTTTCCACACTAATACAAGTGCAAAAGTGGTTTCCTGCACCAACACAAGTGCGAAAAGTGGCTTTTCAACACTAACACAAGTGCGAAAAGTGGTTTTTCAACACTATCACAAGTGCAAAAAGTGTTTTTTCCACACTAATACAAGTGCAAAAGTGGTTTCCTGCACCAACACAAGTGCAAAAAGTGGTTTTTCAACACTAACACAAGTGCGAAAAGTGGTTTTTCAACACTATCACAAGTGCAAAAAGTGTTTTTTCCACACTAATACAAGTGCAAAATTGGTTTCCTGCACCAACACAAGTGCGAAAAGTGGTTTTTCAACACTAACACAAGTGCGAAAAGTGGTTTTTCAACACTAACACAAGTGCGAAAAGTGGTTTTTCCACACTAATACAAGTGCAAAAGTGGTTTCCTGCACCAACACAAGTGCGAAAAGTGGTTTTTCAACACTAACACAAGTGCGAAAAGTGGTTTTTCAACACTATCACAAGTGCAAAAAGTGTTTTTTCCACACTAATACAAGTGCAAAAGTGGTTTCCTGCACCAACACAAGTGCGAAAAGTGGTTTTTCAACACTAACACAAGTGCGGAAAGTGGTTTTTCAACACTAACACAAGTGCGAAAAGTCGTTTTTCAACACTACCACAAGTGCAAAAAGTGTTTTTTCTAAACTAATACAAGGGCAAAAGTGGTTTCCTGCACCAACACAAGTGCGAAAAGTGGTTTTTCAACACCAACACAAGTGCGAAAAGTGGTTTTTCAACACTAACACAAGTGCGAAAAGTGGTTTTTCCACACTAATACAAGTGCAAAAGTGGTTTCCTGCACCAACACAAGTGCAAAAAGTGGTTTTTCAACACTAACACAAGTGCAAAAAGTGGTTTTTCAACACTATCACAAGTGAAAAAAGTGTTTTTTCCACACTAATACAAGTGCAAAAGTGGTTTCCTGCACCAACACAAGTGCGAAAAGTGGTTTTTTAACAATAACAGAAGTGAGAAAAGCGGTTTTTCAACACTAACACAAGTGCGAAAAGTGTTTTTTCCACACTAATACAAGTGCAAAAGTGGTTTCCTGCACCAACACAAGTGCGAAAAGTGGTTTTTCAACACTAACACAATTGCGAAAAGTGGTTTTTCAACACTAACACAAGTGCGAAAAGTGGTTTTTCCACACTAATACAAGTGCAAAAGTGGTTTCCTGCACCAACACAAGTTCGAAAAGTGGTTTTTCAACACTAACACAAGTGCGAAAAGTGGTTTTTCAACACTATCACAAGTGCAAAAAGTGTTTTTTCCACACTAATACAAGTGCAAAAGTGGTTTCCTGCACCAACACAAGTGCGAAAAGTGGTTTTTCAACACTAACACAAGTGCGAAAAGTGGTTTTTCAACACTAACACAAGTGCGAAAAGTGTTTTTTCCACACTAATACAAGTGCAAAAGTGGTTTCCTGCACCAACACAAGTGCGAAAAGTGGTTTTTCAACACTAACACAAGTGTGAAAAGTGGTTTTTCAACACTAACACAGGTGCGAAAAGTGGTTTTTCAACACTAACACAAGTGCGAAAAGTGGTTTTTCCACACTAATACAAGTGCAAAAGTGGTTTCCTGCACCAACACAAGTGCGAAAAGTGGTTTTTCAGCACTAACACAAGTGCGAAAAGTGGTTTTTCAACACTATAACAAGTGCAAAAAGTGTTTTTTCCACACTAATACAAGTGCAAAAGTGGTTTCCTGCACCAACACAAGTGAGAAAAGTGGTTTTTCAACACTAACACAAGTGCGAAAAGTGGTTTTTCAACACTAACACAAGTGCGAAAAGTGGTTTTTCCACACTAATACAAGTGCAAAAGTGGTTTTTCAACACTATCACAGTTGCAAAAAGTGTTTTTTCCACAATAATACAAGTGCAAAATTGGTTTCCTGCACCAACACAAGTGCGAAAAGTGGTTTTTCAACACTAACACAAGTGCGAAAAGTGGTTTTTCAACACTAACACAAGTGCAAAAAGTGTTTTTTCCACACTAAAAAAGTGCAAAAGTGGTTTCCTGCACCAACACAAGTGCGAAAAGTGGTTTTTCAACACTAACACAAGTGCGAAAAGTGGTTTTTCAACACTAACACAAGTGCGAAAAGTGGTTTTTCCACACTAATACAAGTGCAAAAGTGGTTTCCTGCACCAACACAAGTGCGAAAAGTGGTTTTTCAACACCAGCACAAGTGCGAAAATTGTTTTTTCCACACTAATACAAGTGCAAAAGTGGTTTCCTGCACCAACACAAGTGCGAAAAGAGGCTTTTCAACACTATCACAAGTGTGAAAAGTGGTTTTTCAACACTATCACAAGTGCAAAAAGCGTTTTTTCCACACTAATACAAGTGCAAAAGTGGTTTCCTGCACCAACACATGTGCGAAAAGTGGTTTTTCAGCACTAACACAAGTGCAAAAAGTGGTTTTTCAACACTATAACAAGTGCAAAAAGTGTTTTTTCCACACTAATACAAGTGCAAAAGTGGTTTCCTGCACCAACACAAGTGAGAAAAGTGGTTTTTCAACACTAACACAAGTGCGAAAAGTGGTTTTTCAACACTAACACAAGTGCGAAAAGTGGTTTTTCCACACTAATACAAGTGCAAAAGTGGTTTTTCAACACTATCACAGTTGCAAAAAGTGTTTTTTCCACAATAATACAAGTGCAAAATTGGTTTCCTGCACCAACACAAGTGCGAAAAGTGGTTTTTCAACACTAACACAAGTGCGAAAAGTGGTTTTTCAACACTAACACAAGTGCAAAAAGTGTTTTTTCCACACTAAAAAAGTGCAAAAGTGGTTTCCTGCACCAACACAAGTGCGAAAAGTGGTTTTTCAACACTAACACAAGTGCGAAAAGTGGTTTTTCAACACTAACACAAGTGCGAAAATTGTTTTTTCCACACTAATACAAGTGCAAAAGTGGTTTCCTGCACCAACACAAGTGCGAAAAGAGGCTTTTCAACACTATCACAAGTGTGAAAAGTGGTTTTTCAACACTATCACAAGTGCAAAAAGCGTTTTTTCCACACTAATACAAGTGCAAAAGTGGTTTCCTGCACCAACACATGTGCGAAAAGTGGTTTTTCAACACTAACACAAGTGCGAAAAGTGGTTTTTCAACACTAACACAAGTGCGAAAAGTGGTTTTTCAACACTATCACAAGTGCAAAAAGTGTTTTTTCCACACTAAAAAAGTGCAAAAGTGGTTTCCTGCACCAAAACAAGTGCGAAAAGTGGTTTTTCAACACTAACACAAGTGCGAAAAGTGGTTTTTCAACACTAACACAAGTGCGAAAAGTGGTTTTTCCACACTAATACAAGTGCAAAAGTGGTTTCCTGCACCAACACAAGTGCGAAAAGTGGTTTTTCAACACCAACACAAGTGCGAAAATTGTTTTTTCCACACTAATACAAGTGCAAAAGTGGTTTCCTGCACCAACACAAGTGCGAAAAGAGGCTTTTCAACACTATCACAAGTGCAAAAAGTGGTTTTTCAACACTATCACAAGTGCAAAAAGTGTTTTTTCCACACTAATACAAGTACAAAAGTGGTTTCCTGCACCAACACAAGTGCGAAAAGTGGTTTTTCAACACTAACACAAGTGCGAAAAGTGGTTTTTCAACACTAACACAAGTGCGAAAAGTGGTTTTTCCACACTAATACAAGTGCAAAAGTGGTTTCCTGCACCAACACAAGTGCAAAAAGTGGTTTTTCAACACTAACACAAGTGCGAAAAGTGGTTTTTCAACACTATCACAAGTGCAAAAAGTGTTTTTTCAACACTAATACAAGTGCAAAAGTGGTTTCCTGCACCAACACAAGTGCGAAAAGTGGTTTTTCAACACTAACACAAGTGCGGAAAGTGGTTTTTCAACACTAACACAAGTACGAAAAGTCGTTTTTCAACACTATCACAAGTGCAAAAAGTTTTTTTTCCACACTAATACAAGTGCAAAAGTGGTTTCTTGCACCAACACAAGTGCAAAAAGTGGTTTTTCAACACTAACACAAGTGCGAAAAGTGGTTTTTCAACAATAACACAAGTGCGAAAAGTGTTTTTTCCACACTAATACAAGTGCAAAAGTGGTTTCCTGCACCAACACAAGTGCGAAAAGTGGTTTTTCAACACTAACACAAGTGCAAAAAGTGGTTTTTCAACACTAACACAAGTGCGAAAAGGGGTTTTTTCAACACTATCACAAGTGCAAAAAGTGTTTTTTCCACACTAATACAAGTACAAAAGTGGTTTCCTGCACCAACACAAGTGCGAAAAGTGGTTTTTCAACACTAACACAAGTGCGAAAAGTGTTTTTTCCACACTAATACAAGTGCAAAAGTGGTTTCCTGCACCAACACAAGTGCGAAAAGTGGCTTTTCAACACTAACACAAGTGCGAAAAGTGGTTTTTCAACACTATCACAAGTGCAAAAAGTGTTTTTTCCACACTAATACAAGTGCAAAAGTGGTTTCCTGCACCAACACAAGTGCAAAAAGTGGTTTTTCAACACTAACACAAGTGCGAAAAGTGGTTTTTCAACACTATCACAAGTGCAAAAAGTGTTTTTTCCACACTAATACAAGTGCAAAATTGGTTTCCTGCACCAACACAAGTGCGAAAAGTGGTTTTTCAACACTAACACAAGTGCGAAAAGTGGTTTTTCAACACTAACACAAGTGCGAAAAGTGGTTTTTCCACACTAATACAAGTGCAAAAGTGGTTTCCTGCACCAACACAAGTGCGAAAAGTGGTTTTTCAACACTAACACAAGTGCGAAAAGTGGTTTTTCAACACTATCACAAGTGCAAAAAGTGTTTTTTCCACACTAATACAAGTGCAAAAGTGGTTTCCTGCACCAACACAAGTGCGAAAAGTGGTTTTTCAACACTAACACAAGTGCGGAAAGTGGTTTTTCAACACTAACACAAGTGCGAAAAGTCGTTTTTCAACACTACCACAAGTGCAAAAAGTGTTTTTTCTAAACTAATACAAGGGCAAAAGTGGTTTCCTGCACCAACACAAGTGCGAAAAGTGGTTTTTCAACACCAACACAAGTGCGAAAAGTGGTTTTTCAACACTAACACAAGTGCGAAAAGTGGTTTTTCCACACTAATACAAGTGCAAAAGTGGTTTCCTGCACCAACACAAGTGCAAAAAGTGGTTTTTCAACACTAACACAAGTGCAAAAAGTGGTTTTTCAACACTATCACAAGTGAAAAAAGTGTTTTTTCCACACTAATACAAGTGCAAAAGTGGTTTCCTGCACCAACACAAGTGCGAAAAGTGGTTTTTTAACAATAACAGAAGTGAGAAAAGCGGTTTTTCAACACTAACACAAGTGCGAAAAGTGTTTTTTCCACACTAATACAAGTGCAAAAGTGGTTTCCTGCACCAACACAAGTGCGAAAAGTGGTTTTTCAACACTAACACAATTGCGAAAAGTGGTTTTTCAACACTAACACAAGTGCGAAAAGTGGTTTTTCCACACTAATACAAGTGCAAAAGTGGTTTCCTGCACCAACACAAGTTCGAAAAGTGGTTTTTCAACACTAACACAAGTGCGAAAAGTGGTTTTTCAACACTATCACAAGTGCAAAAAGTGTTTTTTCCACACTAATACAAGTGCAAAAGTGGTTTCCTGCACCAACACAAGTGCGAAAAGTGGTTTTTCAACACTAACACAAGTGCGAAAAGTGGTTTTTCAACACTAACACAAGTGTGAAAAGTGTTTTTTCCACACTAATACAAGTGCAAAAGTGGTTTCCTGCACCAACACAAGTGCGAAAAGTGGTTTTTCAACACTAACACAAGTGTGAAAAGTGGTTTTTCAACACTAACACAGGTGCGAAAAGTGGTTTTTCAACACTAACACAAGTGCGAAAAGTGGTTTTTCCACACTAATACAAGTGCAAAAGTGGTTTCCTGCACCAACACAAGTGCGAAAAGTGGTTTTTCAGCACTAACACAAGTGCGAAAAGTGGTTTTTCAACACTATAACAAGTGCAAAAAGTGTTTTTTCCACACTAATACAAGTGCAAAAGTGGTTTCCTGCACCAACACAAGTGAGAAAAGTGGTTTTTCAACACTAACACAAGTGCGAAAAGTGGTTTTTCAACACTAACACAAGTGCGAAAAGTGGTTTTTCCACACTAATACAAGTGCAAAAGTGGTTTCCTGCACCAACACAAGTGCGAAAAGTGGTTTTTCAACACTAACACAAGTGCGAAAAGTGGTTTTTCAACACTAACACAAGTGCGAAAAGTGTTTTTTCCACACTAATACAAGTGCAAAAGTGGTTTCCTGCACCAACACAAGTGCGAAAAGTGGTTTTTCAACACTAACACAAGTGCGGAAAGTGGTTTTTCAACACTAACACAAGTGTGAAAAGTCGTTTTTCAACACTATCACAAGTGCAAAAAGTGTTTTTTCTACACTAATACAAGGGCAAAAGTGGTTTCCTGCACCAACACAAGTGCGAAAAGTGGTTTTTCAACACCAACAGAAGTGCGAAAAGTGGTTTTTCAACACTAACACAAGTGCGAAAAGTGGATTTTCCACACTAATACAAGTGCAAAAGTGGTTTCCTGCACCAACACAAGTGCGAAAAGTGGTTTTTCAACACTATCACAAGTGAAAAAAGTGTTTTTTCCACACTAATACAAGTGCAAAAGTGGTTTCCTGCACCAACACAAGTGCGAAAAGTGGTTTTTTAACACTAACACAAGTGCGAAAAGTGGTTTTTCAACACTAACACAAGTGCGAAAAGTGTTTTTTCCACACTAATACAAGTGCAAAAGTGGGTTCCTGCACCAACACAAGTGCGAAAAGTGGTTTTCAACACTAACACAAGTGCGAAAAATGGTTTTTCAACACTAACACAAGTGCGAAAAGTGGTTTTTCAACACTAACACAAGTGCAAAAAGTGTTTTTTCCACACTAATACAAGTGCAAAAGTGGTTTCCTGCACCAACACAAGTGCGAAAAGTCGTTTTTCAACACTAACACAAGTGCGAAAAGTGGTTTTTCAACACTAACACAAATGCGAAAAGTGGTTTTTCCACACTAATACAAGTGCAAAAGTGGTTTCCTGCACCAACACAAGTTCGAAAAGTGGTTTTTCAACACTAACACAAGTGCGAAAAGTGGTTTTTCAACACTATCACAAGTGCAAAAAGTGTTTTTTCCACATTAATACAAGTGCAAAAGTGGTTTCCTGCACCAACACAAGTGTGAAAAGTGGTTTTTCAACACTAACACAAGTGCGAAAAGTGTTTTTTCAACACTAACACAAGTGCGAAAAGTGTTTTTTCCACACTAATACAAGTGCAAAAGTGGTTTCCTGCACCAACACAAGTGCGAAAAGTGTTTTTTCAACACTAACACAAGTGTGAAAAGTGGTTTTTCAACACTAACACAGGTGCGAAAAGTGGTTTTTCAACACTAACACAAGTACGAAAAGTCGTTTTTCAACACTATCACAAGTGCAAAAAGTTTTTTTTCCACACTAATACAAGTGCAAAAGTGGTTTCCTGCACCAACACAAGTGCAAAAAGTGGTTTTTCAACACTAACGCAAGTGCGAAAAGTGGTTTTTCAACACTATCACAAGTGCAAAAAGTGTTTTTTCCACACTAATACAAGTGCAAAAGTGGTTTCCTGCACCAACACAAGTGAGAAAAGTGGTTTTTCAACACTAACACAAGTGCGAAAAGTGGTTTTTCAACACTAACACAAGTGCGAAAAGTGGTTTTTCCACACTAATACAAGTGCAAAAGTGGTTTCCTGCACCAACACAAGTGCGAAAACTGGTATTTCAACACTAACACAAGTGCGAAAAGTGGTTTTTCAACACTAACACAAGTGCGAAAAGTGTTTTTTCCACACTAATACAAGTGCAAAAGTGGTTTTCTGCACCAACACAAGTGTGAAAAGTGGTTTTTCAACACTAACACAAGTGCGAAAAGTGGTTTTTCAACACTATCGCAAGTGCAAAAAGTGTTTTTTCCACACTAATACAAGTGCAAAAGTGGTTTCCTGCACCAACACAAGTGCGAAAAGTGGTTTTTCAACACTAACACAAGTGCGAAATGTGGTTTTTCAACACTAACACAAGTGCGAAAAGTGGTTTTTCAACACTATCACAAGTGCAAAAAGTGTTTTTTCCACACTAATACAAGTGCAAAAGTGGTTTCCTGCACCAACACAAGTGCGAAAAGTGGTTTTTCAACACTAACACAAGTGCGAAAAGTGGTTTTTCAACACTAACACAAGTGCGAAAAGTGGTTTTTCAACACTATCACAAGTGCAAAAAGTGTTTTTTCTCCACTAATACAAGTGCAAAAGTGGTTTCCTGCACCAACACAAGTACGAAAAGTGGTTTTTCAACACTAACACAAGTGCGAAAAGTGGTTTTTCAACACTAACACAAGTGCGAAAAGTGGTTTTTCAACACTATCACAAGTGCAAAAAGTGTTTTTTCCACACTAATACAAGTGCAAAAGTGGTTTCCTGCACCAACACAAGTGCGAAAAGTGGTTTTTCAACACTAACACAAGTGCCAAAAGTGGTTTTTCAACACTATCACAAGTGCAAAAAGTGTTTTTTCCACATTAATACAAGTGCAAAAGTGGTTTCCTGCACCAACACAAGTGCGAAAAGTGGTTTTTCAACACTAACACAAGTGCGAAAAGTGGTTTTTCAACACTAACACAAGTGCGAAAAGTGTTTTTTCCACACTAATACAAGTGCAAAAGTGGTTTCCTGCACCAACACAAGTGCGAAAAGTGGTTTTTCAACACTAACACAAGTGTGAAAAGTGGTTTTTCAACACTAACACAGGTGCGAAAAGTGGTTTATCCACACTAACACAAGTGCGAAAAGTGGTTTTTCCACACTAATACAAGTGCAAAAGTGGTTTCCTGCACCAACACAAGTGCAAAAAGTGGTTTTTCAACACTAACACAAGTGCGAAAAGTGGTTTTTCAACACTATCACAAGTGCAAAAAGTGTTTTTTCCACACTAATAAAAGTGCAAAAGTGGTTTCCTGCACCAACACAAGTGAGAAAAGTGGTTTTTCAACACTAACACAAGTGCGAAAAGTGGTTTTTCAACACTAACACAAGTGCAAAAAGTGGTTTTTCCACACTAATACAAGTGCAAAAGTGGTTTCCTGCACCAACACAAGTGCGAAAAGTGGTTTTTCAACACTAACACAAGTGCGAAAAGTGGTTTTTCAACACTAACACAAGTGCGAAAAGTGTTTTTTCCACACTAATACAAGTGCAAAAGTGGTTTTCTGCACCAACACAAGTGTGAAAAGTGGTTTTTCAACACTAACGCAAGTGCGAAAAGTGGTTTTTCAACACTATCGCAAGTGCAAAAAGTGTTTTTTCCACACTAATACAAGTGCAAAAGTGGTTTCCTGCACCAACACAAGTGCGAAAAGTGGTTTTTCAACACTAACACAAGTGCGAAATGTGGTTTTTCAACACTAACACAAGTGCGAAAAGTGGTTTTTCAACACTATCACAAGTGCAAAAAGTGTTTTTTCCACACTAATACAAGTGCAAAATTGGTTTCCTGCACCAACACAAGTGCGAAAAGTGGTTTTTCAACACTAACACAAGTGCGAAAAGTGGTTTTTCAACACTAACACAAGTGCGAAAAGTGGTTTTTCAACACTATCACAAGTGCAAAAAGTGTTTTTTCTCCACTAATACAAGTGCAAAAGTGGTTTCCTGCACCAACACAAGTACGAAAAGTGGTTTTTCAACACTAACACAAGTGCGAAAAGTGGTTTTTCAACACTATCACAAGTGCAAAAAGTGTTTTTTCCACACTAATACAAGTGCAAAAGTGGTTTCCTGCACCAACACAAGTGCGAAAAGTGGTTTTTCAACACTAACACAAGTGCCAAAAGTGGTTTTTCAACACTATCACAAGTGCAAAAAGTGTTTTTTCCACACTAATACAAGTGCAAAAGTGGTTTCCTGCACCAACACAAGTGTGAAAAGTGGTTTTTCAACACTAACACAAGTGCGAAAAGGGGTTTTTCAACACTATCACAAGTGCAAAAAGTGTTTTTTCCACACTAATACAAGTGCAAAAGTGGTTTCCTGCACCAACACAAGTGCGAAAAGTGGTTTTTCAACACTAACACAAGTGCGAAAAGTGTTTTTCCACACGAATACAAGTGCAAAAGTGGTTTCCTGCACCAACACAAGTGCGAAAAGTGGCTTTTCAACACTAACACAAGTGCGAAAAGTGGTTTTTCAACACTAAAACAAATGCAAAAAGTGTTTTTTCCACACTAATACAAGTGCAAAAGTGGTTTCCTGCACCAACACAAGTGCGAAAAGTGGTTTTTCAACACTAACACAAGTGCAAAAAGTGGTTTTTCAACACTATCACAAGTGCAAAAAGTGTTTTTTCCACAATAATACAAGTGCAAAATTGGTTTCCTGCAACAACACAAGTGCGAAAAGTGGTTTTTCAACACTAACACAAGTGCGAAAAGTGGTTTTTCAACACTAACACAAGTGCGAAAAGTGTTTTTTCCACACTAATACAAGTGCAAAAGTGGTTTCCTGCACCAACACAAGTGCGAAAAGTGTTTTTTCAACACTAACACAAGTGTGAAAAGTGGTTTTTCAACACTAACACAGGTGCGAAAAGTGGTTTTTCAACACTAACACAAGTACGAAAAGTCGTTTTTCAACACTATCACAAGTGCAAAAAGTTTTTTTTCCACACTAATACAAGTGCAAAAGTGGTTTCCTGCACCAACACAAGTGCAAAAAGTGGTTTTTCAACACTAACACAAGTGCGAAAAGTGGTTTTTCAACACTATCACAAGTGCAAAAAGTGTTTTTTCCACACTAATACAAGTGCAAAAGTGGTTTCCTGCACCAACACAAGTGAGAAAAGTGGTTTTTCAACACTAACACAAGTGCGAAAAGTGGTTTTTCAACACTAACACAAGTGCGAAAAGTGGTTTTTCCACACTAATACAAGTGCAAAAGTGGTTTCCTGCACCAACACAAGTGCGAAAACTGGTATTTCAACACTAACACAAGTGCGAAAAGTGGTTTTTCAACACTATCGCAAGTGCAAAAAGTGTTTTTTCCACACTAATACAAGTGCAAAAGTGGTTTCCTGCACCAACACAAGTGCGAAAAGTGGTTTTTCAACACTAACACAAGTGCGAAATGTGGTTTTTCAACACTAACACAAGTGCGAAAAGTGGTTTTTCAACACTATCACAAGTGCAAAAAGTGTTTTTTCCACACTAATACAAGTGCAAAAGTGGTTTCCTGCACCAACACAAGTGCGAAAAGTGGTTTTTCAACACTAACACAAGTGCGAAAAGTGGTTTTTCAACACTAACACAAGTGCGAAAAGTGGTTTTTCAACAATAATACAAGTGCAAAATTGGTTTCCTGCACCAACACAAGTGCGAAAAGTGGTTTTTCAACACTAACACAAGTGCGAAAAGTGGTTTTTCAACACTAACACAAGTGCGAAAAGTGTTTTTACCACACTAATACAAGTGCAAAAGTGGTTTCCTGCACCAACACAAGTGCGAAAAGTGTTTTTTCAACACTAACACAAGTGTGAAAAGTGGTTTTTCAACACTAACACAGGTGCGAAAAGTGGTTTTTCAACACTAACACAAGTACGAAAAGTCGTTTTTCAACACTATCACAAGTGCAAAAAGTTTTTTTTCCACACTAATACAAGTGCAAAAGTGGTTTCCTGCACCAACACAAGTGCAAAAAGTGGTTTTTCAACACTAACACAAGTGCGAAAAGTGGTTTTTCAACACTATCACAAGTGCAAAAAGTGTTTTTTCCACACTAATACAAGTGCAAAAGTGGTTTTCTGCACCAACACAAGTGTGAAAAGTGGTTTTTCAACACTAACACAAGTGCGAAAAGTGGTTTTTCAACACTATCGCAAGTGCAAAAAGTGTTTTTTCCACACTAATACAAGTGCAAAAGTGGTTTCCTGCACCAACACAAGTGCGAAAAGTGGTTTTTCAACACCAACACAAGTGCGAAAAGTGGCTTTTCAACACTAACACAAGTGCGAAAAGTGGTTTTTCAACACTAAAACAAATGCAAAAAGTGTTTTTTCCACACTAATACAAGTGCAAAAGTGGTTTCCTGCACCAACACAAGTGCGAAAAGTGGTTTTTCAACACTAACACAAGTGCAAAAAGTGGTTTTTCAACACTATCACAAGTGCAAAAAGTGTTTTTTCCACAATAATACAAGTGCAAAATTGGTTTCCTGCACCAACACAAGTGCGAAAAGTGGTTTTTCAACACTAACACAAGTGCGAAAAGTGGTTTTTCAACACTAACACAAGTGCGAAAAGTGTTTTTTCCACACTAATACAAGTGCAAAAGTGGTTTCCTGCACCAACACAAGTGCGAAAAGTGTTTTTTCAACACTAACACAAGTGTGAAAAGTGGTTTTTCAACACTAACACAGGTGCGAAAAGTGGTTTTTCAACACTAACACAAGTGCAAAAAGTGTTTTTTCCACACTAATACAAGTGCAAAAGTGGTTTCCTGCACCAACACAAGTGAGAAAAGTGGTTTTTCAACACTAACACAAGTGCGAAAAGTGGTTTTTCAACACTAACACAAGTGCGAAAAGTGGTTTTTCCACACTAATACAAGTGCAAAAGTGGTTTCCTGCACCAACACAAGTGCGAAAGCTGGTATTTCAACACTAACACAAGTGCGAAAAGTGGTTTTTCAACACTAACACAAGTGTGAAAAGTGTTTTTTCCACACTAATACAAGTGCAAAAGTGGTTTTCTGCACCAACACAAGTGTGAAAAGTGGTTTTTCAACACTAACACAAGTGCGAAAAGTGGTTTTTCAACACTATCGCAAGTGCAAAAAGTGTTTTTTCCACACTAATACAAGTGCAAAAGTGGTTTCCTGCACCAACACAAGTGCGAAAAGTGGTTTTTCAACACTAACACAAGTGCGAAATGTGGTTTTTCAACACTAACACAAGTGCGAAAAGTGGTTTTTCAACACTATCACAAGTGCAAAAAGTGGTTTTTCCACACTAATACAAGTGCAAAAGTGGTTTCCTGCACCAACACAAGTGCGAAAAGTGGTTTTTCAACACTAACACAAGTGCGAAAAGTGGTTTTTCAACACTAACACAAGTGCGAAAAGTGGTTTTTCAACACTATCACAAGTGCAAAAAGTGTTTTTTCTCCACTAATACAAGTGCAAAAGTGGTTTCCTGCACCAACACAAGTACGAAAAGTGGTTTTTCAACACTAACACAAGTGCGAAAAGTGGTTTTTCAACACTAACACAAGTGCGAAAAGTGGTTTTTCAACACTATCACAAGTGCAAAAAGTGTTTTTTCCACACTAATACAAGTGCAAAAGTGGTTTCCTGCACCAACACAAGTGCGAAAAGTGGTTTTTCAACACTAACACAAGTGCCAAAAGTGGTTTTTCAACACTATCACAAGTGCAAAAAGTGTTTTTTCCACATTAATACAAGTGCAAAAGTGGTTTCCTGCACCAACACAAGTGCGAAAAGTGGTTTTTCAACACTAACACAAGTGCGAAAAGTGGTTTTTCAACACTAACACAAGTGCGAAAAGTGTTTTTTCCACACTAATACAAGTGCAAAAGTGGTTTCCTGCACCAACACAAGTGCGAAAAGTGGTTTTTCAACACTAACACAAGTGTGAAAAGTGGTTTTTCAACACTAACACAGGTGCGAAAAGTGGTTTTTCCACACTAACACAAGTGCGAAAAGTGGTTTTTCCACACTAATACAAGTGCAAAAGTGGTTTCCTGCACCAACACAAGTGCAAAAAGTGGTTTTTCAACACTAACACAAGTGCGAAAAGTGGTTTTTCAACACTATCACAAGTGCAAAAAGTGTTTTTTCCACACTAATAAAAGTGCAAAAGTGGTTTCCTGCACCAACACAAGTGAGAAAAGTGGTTTTTCAACACTAACACAAGTGCGAAAAGTGGTTTTTCAACACTAACACAAGTGCGAAAAGTGGTTTTTCCACACTAATACAAGTGCAAAAGTGGTTTCCTGCACCAACACAAGTGCGAAAAGTGGTTTTTCAACACTAACACAAGTGCGAAAAGTGGTTTTTCAACACTAACACAAGTGCGAAAAGTGTTTTTTCCACACTAATACAAGTGCAAAAGTGGTTTTCTGCACCAACACAAGTGTGAAAAGTGGTTTTTCAACACTAACGTAAGTGCGAAAAGTGGTTTTTCAACACTATCGCAAGTGCAAAAAGTGTTTTTTCCACACTAATACAAGTGCAAAAGTGGTTTCCTGCACCAACACAAGTGCGAAAAGTGGTTTTTCAACACTAACACAAGTGCGAAATGTGGTTTTTCAACACTAACACAAGTGCGAAAAGTGGTTTTTCAACACTATCACAAGTGCAAAAAGTGTTTTTTCCACACTAATACAAGTGCAAAAGTGGTTTCCTGCACCAACACAAGTGCGAAAAGTGGTTTTTCAACACTAACACAAGTGCGAAAAGTGGTTTTTCAACACTAACACAAGTGCGAAAAGTGGTTTTTCAACACTATCACAAGTGCAAAAAGTGTTTTTTCTCCACTAATACAAGTGCAAAAGTGGTTTCCTGCACCAACACAAGTACGAAAAGTGGTTTTTCAACACTAACACAAGTGCGAAAAGTGGTTTTTCAACACTATCACAAGTGCAAAAAGTGTTTTTTCCACACGAATACAAGTGCAAAAGTGGTTTCCTGCACCAACACAAGTGCGAAAAGTGGTTTTTCAACACTAACACAAGTGCCAAAAGTGGTTTTTCAACACTATCACAAGTGCAAAAAGTGTTTTTTCCACACTAATACAAGTGCAAAAGTGGTTTCCTGCACCAACACAAGTGTGAAAAGTGGTTTTTCAACACTAACACAAGTGCGAAAAGGGGTTTTTCAACACTATCACAAGTGCAAAAAGTGTTTTTTCCACACTAATACAAGTGCAAAAGTGGTTTCCTGCACCAACACAAGTGCGAAAAGTGGTTTTTCAACACTAACACAAGTGCGAAAAGTGTTTTTCCACACGAATACAAGTGCAAAAGTGGTTTCCTGCACCAACACAAGTGCGAAAAGTGGCTTTTCAACACTAACACAAGTGCGAAAAGTGGTTTTTCAACACTAATACAAATGCAAAAAGTGTTTTTTCCACACTAATACAAGTGCAAAAGTGGTTTCCTGCACCAACACAAGTGCGAAAAGTGGTTTTTCAACACTAACACAAGTGCAAAAAGTGGTTTTTCAACACTATCACAAGTGCAAAAAGTGTTTTTTCCACAATAATACAAGTGCAAAATTGGTTTCCTGCACCAACACAAGTGCGAAAAGTGGTTTTTCAACACTAACACAAGTGCGAAAAGTGGTTTTTCAACACTAACACAAGTTCAAAAAGTGTTTTTTCCACACTAAAAAAGTGCAAAAGTGGTTTCCTGCACCAACACAAGTGCGAAAAGTGGTTTTTCAACACTAACACAAGTGCGAAAAGTGGTTTTTCAACACTAACACAAGTGCGAAAAGTGGTTTTTCCACACTAATACAAGTGCAAAAGTGGTTTCCTGCACCAACACAAGTGCGAAAAGTGGTTTTTCAACACCAACACAAGTGCGAAAATTGTTTTTTCCACACTAATACAAGTGCAAAAGTGGTTTCCTGCACCAACACAAGTGCGAAAAGAGGCTTTTCAACACTATCACAAGTGTGAAAAGTGGTTTTTCAACACTATCACAAGTGCAAAAAGCGTTTTTTCCACACTAATACAAGTGCAAAAGTGGTTTCCTGCACCAACACAAGTGCGAAAAGTGGTTTTTCAACACTAACACAAGTGCGAAAAGTGGTTTTTCAACACTAACACAAGTGCGAAAAGTGGTTTTTCAACACTATCACAAGTGCAAAAAGTGTTTTTTCCACACTAAAAAAGTGCAAAAGTGGTTTCCTGCACCAACACAAGTGCGAAAAGTGGTTTTTCAACACTAACACAAGTGCGAAAAGTGGTTTTTCAACACTAACACAAGTGCGAAAAGTGGTTTTTCCACACTAATACAAGTGCAAAAGTGGTTTCCTGCACCACCACAAGTGCGAAAAGTGGTTTTTCAACACCAACACAAGTGCGAAAATTGTTTTTTCCACACTAATACAAGTGCAAAAGTGGTTTCCTGCACCAACACAAGTGCGAAAAGAGGCTTTTCAACACTATCACAAGTGTGAAAAGTGGTTTTTCAACACTATCACAAGTGCAAAAAGCGTTTTTTCCACACTAATACAAGTGCAAAAGTGGTTTCCTGCACCAACACAAGTGAGAAAAGTGGTTTTTCAACACTAACACAAGTGCGAAAAGTGGTTTTTCAACACTAACACAAGTGCGAAAAGTGGTTTTTCAACACTATCACAAGTGCAAAAAATGTTTTTTCCACACTAATACAAGTGCAAAAGTGGTTTCCTGCACCAACACAGGTGCGAAAAGTGGTTTTTCAACACTAACACAAGTGCAAAAAGTGGTTTTTCAACACTATCACAAGTGCAAAAAGTGTTTTTTCCACACTAATACAAGTACAGAAGTGGTTTCCTGCACCAACACAAGTGCGAAAAGTGGTTTTTCAACACTAACACAAGTGCGAAAAGTGGTTTTTCAACACTAACACAAGTGCGAAAAGTGGTTTTTCCACACTAATACAAGTGCAAAAGTGGTTTCCTGCACCAACACAAGTGCGAAAAGTGGTTTTTCAACACTAACACAAGTGCGAAAAGTGGTTTTTCAACACTATCACAAGTGCAAAAAGTGTTTTTTCAACACTAATACAAGTGCAAAAGTGGTTTCCTGCACCAACACAAGTGCGAAAAGTGGTTTTTCAACACTAACACAAGTGCGGAAAGTGGTTTTTCAACACTAACACAAGTACGAAAAGTCGTTTTTCAACACTATCACAAGTGCAAAAAGTTTTTTTTCCACACTAATACAAGTGCAAAAGTGGTTTCCTGCACCAACACAAGTGTGAAAAGTGGTTTTTCAACACTAACACAAGTGCGAAAAGTGGTTTTTCAACACTATCGCAAGTGCAAAAAGTGTTTTTTCCACACTAATACAAGTGCAAAAGTGGTTTCCTGCACCAACACAAGTGCGAAAAGTGGTTTTTCAACACTAACGCAAGTGCGAAATGTGGTTTTTCAACACTAACACAAGTGCGAAAAGTGGTTTTTCAACACTATCACAAGTGCAAAAAGTGTTTTTTCCACACTAATACAAGTGCAAAAGTGGTTTCCTGCACCAACACAAGTGCGAAAAGTGGTTTTTCAACACTAACACAAGTGCGAAAAGTGGTTTTTCAACACTATCACAAGTGCAAAAAGTGTTTTTTCTCCACTAATACAAGTGCAAAAGTGGTTTCCTGCACCAACACAAGTACGAAAAGTGGTTTTTCAACACTAACACAAGTGCGAAAAGTGGTTTTTCAACACTAACACAAGTGCGAAAAGTGGTTTTTCAACCCTATCACAAGTGCAAAAAGTGTTTTTTCCACACTAATACAAGTGCAAAAGTGGTTTCCTGCACCAACACAAGTGCGAAAAGTGGTTTTTCAACACTAACACAAGTGCGAAAAGTGGTTTTTCAACACTATCACAAGTGCAAAAAGTGTTTTTTCCACACTAATACAAGTGCAAAAGTGGTTTCCTGCACCAACACAAGTGTGAAAAGTGGTTTTTCAACACTAACACAAGTGCGAAAAGGGGTTTTTCAACACTATCACAAGTGCAAAAAGTGTTTTTTCCACACTAATACAAGTGCAAAAGTGGTTTCCTGCACCAACACAAGTGCGAAAAGTGGTTTTTCAACACTAACACAAGTGCGAAAAGTGTTTTTTCCACACGAATACAAGTGCAAAAGTGGTTTCCTGCACCAACACAAGTGCGAAAAGTGGCTTTTCAACACTAACACAAGTGCGAAAAGTGGTTTTTCAACACTAATACAAATGCAAAAAGTGTTTTTTCCACACTAATACAAGTGCAAAAGTGGTTTCCTGCACCAACACAAATGCGAAAAGTGGTTTTTCAACACTAACACAAGTGCAAAAAGTGGTTTTTCAACACTATCACAAGTGCAAAAAGTGTTTTTTCCACAATAATACAAGTGCAAAATTGGTTTCCTGCACCAACACAAGTGCGAAAAGTGGTTTTTCAACACTAACACAAGTGCGAAAAGTGGTTTTTCAACACTAACACAAGTGCAAAAAGTGTTTTTTCCACACTAAAAAAGTGCAAAAGTGGTTTCCTGCACCAACACAAGTGCGACAAGTGGTTTTTCAACACTAACACAAGTGCGAAAAGTGGTTTTTCAACACTAACACAAGTGCGAAAAGTGGTTTTTCAACACTATCACAAGTGCAAAAAGGTTTTTTCCACACTAATACAAGTGCAAAAGTGGTTTCCTGCACCAACACAAGTGCGAAAAGTGGTTTTTCAACACTAGCACAAGTGCGAAAAGTGTTTTTTCCACACTAATACAAGTGCAAAAGTGGTTTCCTGCACCAACACAAGTGCGAAAAGAGGCTTTTCAACACTATCACAAGTGTGAAAAGTGGTTTTTCAACACTATCACAAGTGCAAAAAGTGTTTTTTCCACACTAATACAAGTGCAAAAGTGGTTTCCTGCACCAACACAAGTGCGAAAAGTGGTTTTTCAACACTAACACAAGTGCGAAAAGTGGTTTTTCAACACTAACACAAGTGCGAAAAGTGGTTTTTCAACACTAATACAAGTACAAAAGTGGTTTCCTGCACCAACACAAGTGCGAAAAGTGGTTTTTCAACACTAACACAAGTGCGAAAAGTGGTTTTTCAACACTAACACAAGTACGAAAAGTCGTTTTTCAACACTATCACAAGTGCAAAAAGTTTTTTTTCCACACTAATACAAGTGCAAAAGTGGTTTCCTGCACCAACACAAGTGCGAAAAGTGGTTTTTCACACTAACACAAGTGCGAAAAGTGGTTTTTCAACACTAATACAAGTGTGAAAAGTGGTTTTCCACACTAATACAAGTGCAAAAGTGGTTTCCTGCACCAACACAAGTGCGAAAAGTGGTTTTTCAACACTAACACAAGTGCCAAAAGTGGTTTTTCAACACTATCACAAGTGCAAAAAGTGTTTTTTTCCACACTAATACAAGTGCAAAAGTGGTTTCCTGCACCAACACAAGTGCGAAAAGTGGTTTTTCAACACTAACACAAGTGCGAAAAGTGGTTTTTCAACACTAACACAAGTGCGAAAAGGGGTTTTTCAACACTATCACAAGTGCAAAAAGTGTTTTTTCCACACTAATACAAGTGCAAAAGTGGTTTCCTGCACCAACACAAGTGCGAAAAGTGGTTTTTCAACACTAACACAAGTGCGAAAAGTGTTTTTTCCACACTAATACAAGTGCAAAAGTGGTTTCCTGCACCAACACAAGAGCGAAAAGTGGCTTTTCAACACTAACACAAGTGCGAAAAGTGGTTTTTCAACACTATCACAAGTGCAAAAAGTGGTTTTTCCACACTAATACAAGTGCAAAAGTGGTTTCCTGCACCAACACAAGTGCGAAAAGTGGTTTTTCAACACTAATACAAGTGCAAAAGTGGTTTCCTGCACCAACACAAGTGCGAAAAGTGGTTTTTCAACACTATCACAAGTGCAAAAAGTGTTTTTTCCACACTAATACAAGTGCAAAATTGGTTTCCTGCACCAACACAAGTGCGAAAAGTGTTTTTCAACACTAACACAAGTGCGAAAAGTGGTTTTTCAACACTATCACAAGTGCAAAAAGTGTTTTTTCCACACTAATACAAGTGCAAAAGTGGTTTCCTGCACCAACACAAGTGCGAAAAGTGGTTTTTCAACACTAACACAAGTGCGAAAGTGGTTTTTCAACACTAACACAAGTGCGAAAAGTCGTTTTTCAACACTATCACAAGTGCAAAAAGTGTTTTTTCTACACTAATACAAGGGCAAAAGTGGTTTCCTGCACCAACACAAGTGCGAAAAGTGGTTTTTCAACACCAACACAAGTGCGAAAAGTGGTTTTTCAACACTAACATAAGTGCGAAAAGTGGTTTTTCCACACTAATACAAGTGCAAAAGTGGTTTCCTGCACCAACACAAGTGCGAAAAGTGGTTTTCAACACTAACACAAGTGCCAAAAGTGGTTTTTCAACACTATCACAAGTGCAGAAAGTGTTTTTTCCACACTAATAAAAGTGCAAAAGTGGTTTCCTGCACCAACACAAGTGCGAAAAGTGGTTTTCAACACTAACACAAATGCGAAAAGTGTTTTTTCCACACTAATACAAGTTTAAAAGTGGTTTCCTGCACCAACACAAGTGCGAAAAGTGGCTTTTCAACACTATCACAAGTGCGAAAAGTGGTTTTTCAACACTATCACAAGTGCAAAAAGTGTTTTTTCCACACTAATACAAGTGCAAAAGTGGTTTCCTGCACCAACACAAGTGCGAAAAGTGGTTTTTCAACACTAACACAAGTGCGAAAAGTGGTTTTTCAACACTCACACAAGTGCGAAAAGTGGTTTTTCAACACTATCACAAGTGCAAAAAATGTTTTTTCCACACTAATACAAGTGCAAAAGTGGTTTCCTGCACCAACACAGGTGCGAAAAGTGGTTTTTCAACACTAACACAAGTGCGAAAAGTGGTTTTTCAACACTATCACAAGTGCAAAAAGTGTTTTTTCCACACTAATACAAGTGCAAAAGTGGTTTCCTGCACCAACACAAGTGCGAAAAGTGGTTTTTCAACACTAACACAAGTGCGAAAGTGGTTTTTCAACACTAACACAAGTGCGAAAAGTGGTTTTTCGACACTAATACAAGTGCAAAAGTGGTTTCCTGCACCAACACAAGTGCGAAAAGTGGTTTTTCAACACTAACACAAGTGCGAAAAGTGGTTTTTTCAACACTATCACAAGTGCAAAAAGTGTTTTTTCAACACTAATACAAGTGCAAAAGTGGTTTCCTGCACCCAACACAAGTGCGAAAAGTGGTTTTTCAACACTAACACAAGTGCGGAAAGTGGTTTTTCAACACTAACACAAGTACGAAAAATCGTTTTTCAACACTATCACAAGTGCAAAAAGTGTTTTTTCCACACTAATACAAGTGCAAAAGTGGTTTCCTGCACCAACACAAGTGCGAAAGTGGTTTTTCACACTAACACAAGTGCGAAAAGTGGTTTTTTCAACACTAATACAAGTGCGAAAAGTGGTTTTCCACACTAATACAAGTGCAAAAGTGGTTTCCTGCACCAACACAAGTGCGAAAAGTGGTTTTTCAACACCAACACAAGTGCCAAAAGTGGTTTTTCAACACTATCACAAGTGCAAAAAGTGTTTTTTCCACACTAATACAAGTGCAAAAGTGGTTTCCTGCACCAACACAAGTGCGAAAAGTGGTTTTCAACACTAACACAAGTGCGAAAAGTGGTTTTTCAACACTAACACAAGTGCGAAAAGTGGTTTTTCAACACTAACACAAGTGCGAAAAGTGGTTTTTCAACACTAACACAAGTGCGAAAAGTGGTTTTTCCACACTAATACAAGTGCAAGAGTGGTTTCCTGCACCAACACAAGTGCGAAAAGTGGTTTTTCAACACTAACACAAGTGCGGAAAGTGGTTTTTCAACACTAATAAAAGTGCAAAAAGTGGTTTTCCACACTAATACAAGTGCAAAAGTGGTTTCCTGCACCAACACAAGTGCGAAAAGTGGTTTTTCAACACTAACACAAGTGCGAAAAGTGGTTTTTCAACACTAATACAAGTGCAAAAAGTGGGTTTTCCACACTAATACAAGTGCAAAAGTGGTTTCCTGCACCAACACAAGTGCGAAAAGTGGTTTTTCAATACTAACACAAGTGCCAAAAGTGGTTTTTCAACACTATCACAAGTGCAAAAAGTGTTTTTTCCACACTAATACAAGTGCAAAAGTGGTTTCCTGCACCAACACAAGTGCGAAAAGTGGTTTTTCAACACTAACACAAGTGCGAAAAGTGGTTTTTCAACACTAACACAAGTGCGAAAAGTGGTTTTTCAACACTATCACAAGTGCAAAAAGTGTTTTTTCCACACTAATACAAGTGCAAAAGTGGTTTCCTGCACCAACACAAGTGCGAAAAGTGGTTTTTCAACACTAACACAAGTGCGAAAAGTGTTTTTTCCACACTAATACAAGTGCAAAAGTGGTTTCCTGCACCAACACAAGTGCGAAAAGTGGTTTTTCAACACTAACACAAGTGCGAAAAGTGGTTTTTCAACACTAACACAAGTGCGAAAAGTGGTTTTTCAACACTAACACAAGTGCGAAAAGTGGTTTTTCAACACTATCACAAGTGCAAAAAGTGTTTTTTCCACACTAATACAAGTGCAAAAGTGGTTTCCTGCACCAACACAAGTGCGAAAAGTGGTTTTTCAACACTAACACAAGTGCGAAAAGTGTTTTTTCCACACTAATACAAGTGCAAAAGTGGTTTCCTGCACCAACACAAGTGCGAAAAGTGGTTTTTCAACACTAACACAAGTGCGAAAAGTGTTTTTTCCACACTAATACAAGTGCAAAAGTGGTTTCCTGCACCAACACAAGTGCGAAAAGTGGTTTTTCAACACTAACACAAGTGTGAAAAGTGGTTTTTCAACACTAACACAGGTGCGAAAAGTGGTTTTTCCACACTAACACAAGTGCGAAAAGTGGTTTTTCCACACTAATACAAGTGCAAAAGTGGTTTCCTGCACCAACACAAGTGCAAAAAGTGGTTTTTCAACACTAACACAAGTGCGAAAAGTGGTTTTTCAACACTATCACAAGTGCAAAAAGTGTTTTTTCCACACTAATAAAAGTGCAAAAGTGGTTTCCTGCACCAACACAAGTGAGAAAAGTGGTTTTTCAACACTAACACAAGTGCGAAAAGTGGTTTTTCAACACTAACACAAGTGCGAAAAGTGGTTTTTCCACACTAATACAAGTGCAAAAGTGGTTTCCTGCACCAACACAAGTGCGAAAAGTGGTTTTTCAACACTAACACAAGTGCGAAAAGTGGTTTTTCAACACTAACACAAGTGCGAAAAGTGTTTTTCCACACTAATACAAGTGCAAAAGTGGTTTTCTGCACCAACACAAGTGTGAAAAGTGGTTTTTCAACACTAACGCAAGTGCGAAAAGTGGTTTTTCAACACTATCGCAAGTGCAAAAAGTGTTTTTTCCACACTAGTACAAGTGCAAAAGTGGTTTCCTGCACCAACACAAGTGCGAAAAGTGGTTTTTCAACACTAACACAAGTGCGAAATGTGGTTTTTCAACACTAACACAAGTGCGAAAAGTGGTTTTTCAACACTATCACAAGTGCAAAAAGTGTTTTTTCCACACTAATACAAGTGCAAAAGTGGTTTCCTGCACCAACACAAGTGCGAAAAGTGGTTTTTCAACACTAACACAAGTGCGAAAAGTGGTTTTTCAACACTAACACAAGTGCGAAAAGTGGTTTTTCAACACTATCACAAGTGCAAAAAGTGTTTTTTCTCCACTAATACAAGTGCAAAAGTGGTTTCCTGCACCAACACAAGTACGAAAAGTGGTTTTTCAACACTAACACAAGTGCGAAAAGTGGTTTTTCAACACTATCACAAGTGCAAAAAGTGTTTTTTCCACACTAATACAAGTGCAAAAGTGGTTTCCTGCACCAACACAAGTGCGAAAAGTGGTTTTTCAACACTAACACAAGTGCCAAAAGTGGTTTTTCAACACTATCACAAGTGCAAAAAGTGTTTTTTCCACACTAATACAAGTGCAAAAGTGGTTTCCTGCACCAACACAAGTGTGAAAAGTGGTTTTTCAACACTAACACAAGTGCGAAAAGGGGTTTTTCAACACTATCACAAGTGCAAAAAGTGTTTTTTCCACACTAATACAAGTGCAAAAGTGGTTTCCTGCACCAACACAAGTGCGAAAAGTGGTTTTTCAACACTAACACAAGTGCGAAAAGTGTTTTTCCACACGAATACAAGTGCAAAAGTGGTTTCCTGCACCAACACAAGTGCGAAAAGTGGCTTTTCAACACTAACACAAGTGCGAAAAGTGGTTTTTCAACACTAATACAAATGCAAAAAGTGTTTTTTCCACACTAATACAAGTGCAAAAGTGGTTTCCTGCACCAACACAAGTGCGAAAAGTGGTTTTTTAACACTAACACAAGTGCAAAAAGTGGTTTTTCAACACTATCACAAGTGCAAAAAGTGTTTTTTCCACAATAATACAAGTGCAAAATTGGTTTCCTGCACCAACACAAGTGCGAAAAGTGGTTTTTCAACACTAACACAAGTGCGAAAAGTGGTTTTTCAACACTAACACAAGTTCAAAAAGTGTTTTTTCCACACTAAAAAAGTGCAAAAGTGGTTTCCTGCACCAACACAAGTGCGAAAAGTGGTTTTTCAACACTAACACAAGTGCGAAAAGTGGTTTTTCAACACTAACACAAGTGCGAAAAGTGGTTTTTCCACACTAATACAAGTGCAAAAGTGGTTTCCTGCACCAACACAAGTGCGAAAAGTGGTTTTTCAACACCAACACAAGTGCGAAAATTGTTTTTTCCACACTAATACAAGTGCAAAAGTGGTTTCCTGCACCAACACAAGTGCGAAAAGAGGCTTTTCAACACTATCACAAGTGTGAAAAGTGGTTTTTCAACACTATCACAAGTGCAAAAAGCGTTTTTTCCACACTAATACAAGTGCAAAAGTGGTTTCCTGCACCAACACAAGTGCGAAAAGTGGTTTTTCAACACTAACACAAGTGCGAAAAGTGGTTTTTCAACACTAACACAAGTGCGAAAAGTGGTTTTTCAACACTATCACAAGTGCAAAAAGTGTTTTTTCCACACTAAAAAAGTGCAAAAGTGGTTTCCTGCACCAACACAAGTGCGAAAAGTGGTTTTTCAACACTAACACAAGTGCGAAAAGTGGTTTTTCAACACTAACACAAGTGCGAAAAGTGGTTTTTCCACACTAATACAAGTGCAAAAGTGGTTTCCTGCACCAACACAAGTGCGAAAAGTGGTTTTTCAACACCAACACAAGTGCGAAAATTGTTTTTTCCACACTAATACAAGTGCAAAAGTGGTTTCCTGCACCAACACAAGTGCGAAAAGAGGCTTTTCAACACTATCACAAGTGTGAAAAGTGGTTTTTCAACACTATCACAAGTGCAAAAAGCGTTTTTTCCACACTAATACAAGTGCAAAAGTGGTTTCCTGCACCAACACAAGTGCGAAAAGTGGTTTTTCAACACTAACACAAGTGCGAAAAGTGGTTTTTCAACACTAACACAAGTGCGAAAAGTGGTTTTTCAACACTATCACAAGTGCAAAAAATGTTTTTTCCACACTAATACAAGTGCAAAAGTGGTTTCCTGCACCAACACAGGTGCGAAAAGTGGTTTTTCAACACTAACACAAGTGCAAAAAGTGGTTTTTCAACACTATCACAAGTGCAAAAAGTGTTTTTTCCACACTAATACAAGTACAAAAGTGGTTTCCTGCACCAACACAAGTGCGAAAAGTGGTTTTTCAACACTAACACAAGTGCGAAAAGTGGTTTTTCAACACTAACACAAGTGCGAAAAGTGGTTTTTCCACACTAATACAAGTGCAAAAGTGGTTTCCTGCACCAACACAAGTGCGAAAAGTGGTTTTTCAACACTAACACAAGTGCGAAAAGTGGTTTTTCAACACTATCACAAGTGCAAAAAGTGTTTTTTCAACACTAATACAAGTGCAAAAGTGGTTTCCTGCACCAACACAAGTGCGAAAAGTGGTTTTTCAACACTAACACAAGTGCGGAAAGTGGTTTTTCAACACTAACACAAGTACGAAAAGTCGTTTTTCAACACTATCACAAGTGCAAAAAGTTTTTTTTCCACACTAATACAAGTGCAAAAGTGGTTTCCTGCACCAACACAAGTGCGAAAAGTGGTTTTTCAACACTAACACAAGTGCGAAAAGTGGTTTTTCAACAATAACACAAGTGCGAAAAGTGTTTTTTCCACACTAATACAAGTGCAAAAGTGGTTTTCTGCACCAACACAAGTGTGAAAAGTGGTTTTTCAACACTAACACAAGTGCGAAAAGTGGTTTTTCAACACTATCGCAAGTGCAAAAAGTGTTTTTTCCACACTAATACAAGTGCAAAAGTGGTTTCCTGCACCAACACAAGTGCGAAAAGTGGTTTTTCAACACTAACGCAAGTGCGAAATGTGGTTTTTCAACACTAACACAAGTGCGAAAAGTGGTTTTTCAACACTATCACAAGTGCAAAAAGTGTTTTTTCCACACTAATACAAGTGCAAAAGTGGTTTCCTGCACCAACACAAGTGCGAAAAGTGGTTTTTCAACACTAACACAAGTGCGAAAAGTGGTTTTTCAACACTATCACAAGTGCAAAAAGTGTTTTTTCTCCACTAATACAAGTGCAAAAGTGGTTTCCTGCACCAACACAAGTACGAAAAGTGGTTTTTCAACACTAACACAAGTGCGAAAAGTGGTTTTTCAACACTAACACAAGTGCGAAAAGTGGTTTTTCAACCCTATCACAAGTGCAAAAAGTGTTTTTTCCACACTAATACAAGTGCAAAAGTGGTTTCCTGCACCAACACAAGTGCGAAAAGTGGTTTTTCAACACTAACACAAGTGCGAAAAGTGGTTTTTCAACACTATCACAAGTGCAAAAAGTGTTTTTTCCACACTAATACAAGTGCAAAAGTGGTTTCCTGCACCAACACAAGTGTGAAAAGTGGTTTTTCAACACTAACACAAGTGCGAAAAGGGGTTTTTCAACACTATCACAAGTGCAAAAAGTGTTTTTTCCACACTAATACAAGTGCAAAAGTGGTTTCCTGCACCAACACAAGTGCGAAAAGTGGTTTTTCAACACTAACACAAGTGCGAAAAGTGTTTTTTCCACACGAATACAAGTGCAAAAGTGGTTTCCTGCACCAACACAAGTGCGAAAAGTGGCTTTTCAACACTAACACAAGTGCGAAAAGTGGTTTTTCAACACTAATACAAATGCAAAAAGTGTTTTTTCCACACTAATACAAGTGCAAAAGTGGTTTCCTGCACCAACACAAATGCGAAAAGTGGTTTTTCAACACTAACACAAGTGCAAAAAGTGGTTTTTCAACACTATCACAAGTGCAAAAAGTGTTTTTTCCACAATAATACAAGTGCAAAATTGGTTTCCTGCACCAACACAAGTGCGAAAAGTGGTTTTTCAACACTAACACAAGTGCGAAAAGTGGTTTTTCAACACTAACACAAGTGCAAAAAGTGTTTTTTCCACACTAAAAAAGTGCAAAAGTGGTTTCCTGCACCAACACAAGTGCGACAAGTGGTTTTTCAACACTAACACAAGTGCGAAAAGTGGTTTTTCAACACTAACACAAGTGCGAAAAGTGGTTTTTCAACACTATCACAAGTGCAAAAAGTGTTTTTTCCACACTAATACAAGTGCAAAAGTGGTTTCCTGCACCAACACAAGTGCGAAAAGTGGTTTTTCAACACTAGCACAAGTGCGAAAAGTGTTTTTTCCACACTAATACAAGTGCAAAAGTGGTTTCCTGCACCAACACAAGTGCGAAAAGAGGCTTTTCAACACTATCACAAGTGTGAAAAGTGGTTTTTCAACACTATCACAAGTGCAAAAAGTGTTTTTTCCACACTAATACAAGTGCAAAAGTGGTTTCCTGCACCAACACAAGTGCGAAAAGTGGTTTTTCAACACTAACACAAGTGCGAAAAGTGGTTTTTCAACACTAACACAAGTGCAAAAAGTGGTTTTTCAACACTAATACAAGTACAAAAGTGGTTTCCTGCACCAACACAAGTGCGAAAAGTGGTTTTTCAACACTAACACAAGTGCGAAAAGTGGTTTTTCAACACTAACACAAGTACGAAAAGTCGTTTTTTCAACACTATCACAAGTGCAAAAAGTTTTTTTTCCACACTAATACAAGTGCAAAAGTGGTTTCCTGCACCAACACAAGTGCGAAAAGTGGTTTTTCACACTAACACAAGTGCGAAAAGTGGTTTTTCAACACTAATACAAGTGTGAAAAGTGGTTTTCCACACTAATACAAGTGCAAAAGTGGTTTCCTGCACCAACACAAGTGCGAAAAGTGGTTTTTCAACACTAACACAAGTGCCAAAAGTGGATTTTCAACACTATCACAAGTGCAAAAAGTGTTTTTTCCACACTAATACAAGTGAAAAAGTGGTTTCCTGCACCAACACAAGTGCGAAAAGTGGTTTTTCAACACTAACACAAGTGCGAAAAGTGGTTTTTCAACACTAACACAAGTGCGAAAAGGGGTTTTTCAACACTATCACAAGTGCAAAAAGTGTTTTTTTCCACACTAATACAAGTGCAAAAGTGGTTTCCTGCACCAACACAAGTGCGAAAAGTGGTTTTTCAACACTAACACAAGTGCGAAAAGTGTTTTTTCCACACTAATACAAGTGCAAAAGTGGTTTCCTGCACCAACACAAGAGCGAAAAGTGGCTTTTCAACACTAACACAAGTGCGAAAAGTGGTTTTTCAACACTATCACAAGTGCAAAAAGTG